>NC_092397.1:37259277-37446777 GCF_030028105.1 Mobula birostris
AGAATTCGAACCGGAGATCGATTTGGAACCCGAACTCGAAGTACAACTCGAATTCGAACTCGAACTCGAAGTCCAACCAGAATTCGAATCCGAACTCGAACTCGAACCCGACCTCGAAAACGAACTCGATTTCGAACTCGAACTCGAATTGGAACCCGAACTCGAAGTCGAAGTCGAAGGTGAACTCGAATTCGAATTCGAACCCGAACTCAAAGTCCAACTAGAAGTCGAACCCGAAGTCGATTTCGAACTCGAACTGGAATTCGAACCCGAACTCAGAGTCCAACTCGAATTCGAACTCGAAATAGAACTCCAACCCGAACTCGAAGTCCAACTAGAATTCGAACCCGAACTCGAATACAAACCCGAATTCAAAGTCCAACTCGAGTACGAACTCGAACTCGAAGTCGAACACGAACTCGAAGTTCAACTAGAAGTCGAACCCGCTTTCGTACTCGAACTGCAATTCGAACCCGAATTCTAAGTCCAACTCGAAGTCGAACTCGAACTCGAATTCGAACCCGAACTCAGAGTCCAACTCGAATTCGAACCCGAACTCGAATTCGAACCGGAACTCAAAGTCCAACTAGAAGTCGAAGTCGAAATCGAACTCGAACTCGAACTCGAGTCCGAACTCAAACCCGAACTCGAAACCGGACTCGAACTCGAATTGGAACACGAACACGATGTCTAACTAAAAGTCGAACCCGAACTCGAAGTCACATAGAATTCGAACCCGAGATCGATTTGGAACCCGAACTCGAAGTACAACTCGAATTCGAACTCGAACTCGAAAGTGAACTCGAAACAAAACTCGAACTCGAATTGGAACACGAATACGATCTCTAACTAAAAGTCGAACATGAACTCGATTTCGAACTCGAACTCGAAGTCCAACTCGAAGTCGAACTCGAACTCAAATTCGAACCCGAACTCGAAGACCAACTCGAATTCGCACTCGATCTCGATTTCGAACCCGAACTCGAAGTCCAACTAGAATTCGAACCCGAGCTCGATTTGGAACCCAAACTCGAAGTCCAATTCCAATTCGAACTCGAACTCGAAATCCAACCAGAATTCGAATCCGAACACGAACTCGAACCCTACCTCGAAAACGAACTCGATTTCGAACTCGAACTCGAATTCGAACCCGAACTCGAAGTCCAACTGGATGTCGAACTCGAACTCGAATTCGAACCCGAACTCGAAGTCCAACAAGAAGTCAAACCCGAAGTCGATTTCGAGCTCGAACACGAATTGGAACCCGAACTCGAAGTCCAACTAGAATTTGAACCCGAACTCGAAGTTCAACTCTAATTCGAATACGAACTCGAATTCGAACCCGAACTCGAAATCCAACTCGAATTCGAACTCGAATCCGAACTCGAAGTCGAAGTGGAACTCGAATTCGAAGTTAAAGTCAACGTCGAACTTGAAGTCGATGTCGCAGACGAACTCGAAGTCCAACTAGAAGTCGAACTCGAACTCAAATTCGAACCCGAACTCGAAGACCAACTCGAATTCGCACTCGATCTCGATTTCGAACCCGAACTCGAAGTCCAACTAGAATTCGAACCCGAGCACGATTTGGAACCCGAACTCGAAGTCCAATTCCAATTCGAACTCGAACTCGAAGTCCAACTAGAAGTCGAAACCGAACTCGAATTCGAACCCGAACTCAGAGTCCAACTCGAATTCGAACTCGAACTCGAATCCGAACTCGATTTCGAAGTCAACTCAACGTCGGACCCGAAGTCGAAGTCGCAGTCAAACTCGAATCTGAACTCGAACTCGAATTCGAACCCAAACTCGATTTCGAACCCGAACTCGAAGTCCAACTAGAATTTGAACCCAAACTCGAAGTCCAACTCGAATACGAACTCGAACTCGAATTCGAACACGAACTCGAAGTCCAACTAGAAGTCGAACCCGAACTCGAAACCGGACTCGAACTCGAATTGGAACACGAACACGATGTCTAACTAAAAGTCGAACCCGAACTCGAAGTCACATAGAATTCGAACCCGAGATCGATTTGGAACCCGAACTCGAAGTACAACTCGAATTCGAACTCGAACTCGAAGTCCAACCAGAATTCGAATCCGAACTCGAACTCGAACCCGGCCTCGAAAACGAACTCGATTTCGAACTCGAACTCGAATTGGAACCCGAACTCGAAGTCGAAGTCGAAGTCGAACTCGAATTCGAATTCGAACCCGAACTCAAAGTCCAACTAGAAGTCGAACCCGAAGTCGATTTCGAGCTCGAACTCGAATACGAACCCGAACTCAAAGTTCAACTAGATGTCGAACCCGAACTCGATTTCGAACTCGAACTGGAATTCGAACCCGAACTCGAAGTCCAACTAGAATTCGAACCCGAACTCGAATACAAACCCGAATTCAAAGTCCAACTCGAATACGAACTCGAACTCGAAGTCCAACTTGAATACGCACTCGAACTAGATTTCGAACACGAACTCGAACTCGAACCTGAACACTCAACCGAACTCGAATTCGAACCCGAACTCTAAGTCCAACTCGAAGTCGAACTCGAACTCGAATTCGAACCTGAACTCAGAGTCCAACTCGAATTCGATCCCGAACTCGATTTCAAACTCCAAATCGAATTAGAACCGGAACTCAAAGTTCATCTAGAAGTCGAATTCGAACTCGAAGTGGAACTTGATTCTGAAGTCAACTCAACGTCGGACTCGAAGTCGAAGTCGTACTCGAACTGGAATTCTAACCCGATCTCGAAATCCAACTAGAAGTCGAACACGGACATGAATTCGAAATCGAACTCGAGTTCGAACACGAACTTGAAGTCTAACTCGAAGTCGAACTCGAACTCAATTTCGAACCTGAACTAGAAGTCCAACTAGAATTCGAACCCGAACTCGAATTTGAAACGGAACTCAAAGTCCAACTAGAAGTCGAATTCGAACTCGAACTCGAACTCGAGTGCGAATTCGAACCCGAACTGGAACTCGAATTGGAACCCGAACTCGAAGTCGAAGTCGAAGTCGAACTCGAATTCGAATTCGAACCCGAACTCAAAGTCCAACTAGAAGTCGAACCCGAAGTCGATTTCGAGCTCGAACTCGAATACGAACCCGAACTCAAAGTTCAACTAGATGTCGAACCCGAACTCGATTTCGAACTCGAACTGGAATTCGAACCCGAACTCAGAGTCCAACTCGAATTCCAACTCGAACCCGAACTCGAAGTCCAACTAGAATTCGAACCCGAACTTGAATACAAACCCGAATTCAAAGTCCAACTCGAATACGAACTCGAACTCGAAGTCCAACTTGAATACGCACTCGAACTAGAATTCGAACACGAACTCGAACTCGAACCTGAACACTCAACCGAACTCGAATTCGAACCCGAACTCTAAGTCCAACTCGAAGTCGAACTCGAACTTGAATTCGAACCTGAACTCAGAGTCCAACTAGAAGTCGAACCCGAACTCGATTTCGAACTCCAAATCGAATTAGAACCGGAATTCAAAGTCCAACTAGAAGTCGAATTCGAACGAAATCGAACTTGATTTCGAACTCGAGCTCGACTTCGAACTCGAACTCGAAACCTAACTCGAACTCGAAGTCCAACTAGAAGTCGAACCCGATCTCGAATTCGAACTCGAACTCGAATTCGAACCCGAACTTGAAATCTAACTCGAAGTCGAACTCGACCTCAAATTCGAACCTGAACTCGAAGTCCAACTAGAATTCGAACCCGAACTCGAATTCGAACCGGAACTCAAAGTTCAACTAGAAGTCGAACTCGAACTCGAAGTCAAATTCGAACTCACACTCGAACTCGAGTCCGAACTCGAACTCGAATTGGACCATGAATACGATGTCTAACTAAAAGTCGAAGCCGAACTCGATTTCGAACTCGAAATCGAATTCGTACCGGAACTCAAAGCCCAACTAGAAGTCGAATTCGAACTCAAAGTCGAAGTCGAATTCGAACTCGAAGTCGAACTCGAATCCGAACTCGAACTCGAACTCGAATCCGAACTCGAACCCGAACTCGAAACCGAATTCGATTCCGAACTCGAACTCGCATTCGAAACCGATCTCGAAGTCCAACTCGAAGTCCACCTCGAACTCGAATTCGAACCAGGACTCGAAGTCCAACTCGAATTCTCACTCGATCTCGAATTCGAACTCGAACTCGAAGTCCAACTAGAATTCGAACCCGAGCTCGATTTGGAACCCGAACTCGAAGTCAAACTCGAATTCAAACTCGAACTCGAAGTCCAACCAGAATTCGGATCCGAACTCGAACTCGATTTCCGGAACTCAAAGTCCAACTAGAAGTCGAAGTCGAAATCGAACTCGAACTCGAACTCGAGTCCGAACTCAAACCCGAACTCGAAACCGGACTCGAACTCGAATTGGAACACGAACACGATGTCTAACTAAAAGTCGAACCCGAACTCGAAGTCACATAGAATTCGAACCCGAGATCGATTTGGAACCCGAACTCGAAGTACAACTCGAATTCGAACTCGAACTCGAAGTCCAACCAGAATTCGAATCCGAACTCGAACTCGAACCCGACCTCGAAAACGAACTCGATTTCGAACTCGAACTCGAATTGGAACCCGAACTCGAAGTCGAAGTCGAAGTCGAACTCGAATTCGAATTCGAACCCGAACTCAAAGTCCAACTAGAAGTCGAACCCGAAGTCGATTTCGAGCTCGAACTCGAATACGAACCCGAACTCAAAGTTCAACTAGATGTCGAACCCGAACTCGATTTCGAACTCGAACTGGAATTCGAACCCGAACTCAGAGTCCAACTCGAATTCCAACTCGAAATCGAACTCGAACCCGAACTCGAAGTCCAAGTAGAATTCGAACCCGAACTCGAATACAAACCCGAATTCAAAGTCCAACTCGAGTACGAACTCGAACTCGAAGTCGAACACGAACTCAAATTTCAACTAGAAGTCGAACCCGATTTCGAACTCGTACTGCAATTCACACCCGAATTCTAAGTCCAACTCGAAGTCGAACTCGAACTCGAATTCGAACCGGAACTCAGAGTCCAACTCGAATTCGAACCCGAACTCGAATTCGAACCGGAACTCAAAGTCCAACTAGAAGTCGAAGTCGAAATCGACCTCGAACTCGAACTCGAGTCCGAACTCAAACCCGAACTCGAAACCGGACTCGAACTCGAATTGGAACACGAACACGATGTCTAACTAAAAGTCGAACCCGAACTCGAAGTCACATAGAATTCGAACCCGAGATCGATTTGGAACCCGAACTCGAAGTACAACTCGAATTCGAACTCGAACTCGAAGTCCAACCAGAATTCGAATCCGAACTCGAACTCGAACCCGACCTCGAAAACGAACTCGATTTCGAACTCGAACTCGAATTGGAACCCGAACTCGAAGTCGAAGTCGAAGTCGAACTCGAATTCGAATTCGAACCCGAACTCAAAGTCCAACTAGAAGTCGAACCCGAAGTCGATTTCGAGCTCGAACTCGAATACGAACCCGAACTCAAAGTTCAACTAGATGTCGAACCCGAACTCGATTTCGAACTCGAACTGGAATTCGAACCCGAACTCAGAGTCCAACTCGAATTCGAACTCGAACCCGAACTCGAAGTCCAACTAGAATTCGAACCCGAACTCGAATACAAACCCGAATTCAAAGTCCAACTCGAATACGAACTCGAACTCGAAGTCCAACTTGAATACGCACTCGAACTAGAATTCGAACACGAACTCGAACTCGAACCTGAACACTCAACCGAACTCGAATTCGAACCCGAACTCTAAGTCCAACTCGAAGTCGAACTCGAACTCGAATTCGAACCCGAACTGGAATTCGGATTGGAACACGAACACGATGTCTAAGTAAAAGTCGAACATGAACTGGATTTCGAACTCGAAATCGAATTCGAACCCGAACTCGAAGTCAAACTGGAATTCGAACTCGAACTCGACTTCGAACCCGAACTCACAACCCAACTCGAATTCGAACTCGAACTCGAATTCGAACCCGAACTCGAAGTCCAACTAAAAGTCGAACTCGAAGTCGAATTGGAACACGAACACGAAGTCTAACTAAAAGACGAACCCGAACTCGAAGTCACATAGAATTCGAACCCGAGCTCGATTTGGAACCCGAACTCGAAGTCCAACTCGAATTCGAACTCGAACTCGAAGTCCAACCAGAATTCGAATCCGAACTCGAACTCGAACCCGACCTCGAAAGCGAACTCGATTTCGAACTCGAACTCGAATTGGAACCCGAACTCGAAGTCGAAGTCGAAGTCGAACTCGAATTCGAATTCGAACCCCAACTCAAAGTCCAACCAGAAGTCGAACCCGAAGTCGATTTCGAGCTCGAACTCGAATACGAACCCGAACTCAAAGTTCAACTAGATGTCGAACCCGAACTCGATTTGGAACTCGAACTCAGAGTCCAACTCGAATTCGAACCCGAACTCGAATTCGAACCGGAACTCAAAGTCCAACTAGAAGTCGAAGTCGAAATCGAACTCGAACTCGAACTCGAGTCCGAACTGAAACCCGAACTCGAAACCGGACTCGAACTCGAATTGGAACACGAACACGATGTCTAACTAAAAGTCGAACCCGATCTCGAAGTCACATAGAATTCGAACCCGAGATCGATTTGGAACCCGAACTCGAAGTACAACTCGAATTCGAACTCGAACTCGAAGTCCAACCAGAATTCGAATCCGAACTCGAACTCGAACCCGACCTCGAAAACGAACTCGATTTCGAACTCGAACTCGAATTGGAACCCGAACTCGAAGTCGAAGTCGAAGGTGAACTCGAATTCGAATTCGAACCCGAACTCAAAGTCCAACTAGAAGTCGAACCCGAAGTCGATTTCGAACTCGAACTGGAATTCGAACCCGAACTCAGAGTCCAACTCGAATTCGAACTCGAAATAGAACTCCAACCCGAACTCGAAGTCCAACTAGAATTCGAACCCGAACTCGAATACAAACCCGAATTCAAAGTCCAACTCGAATACGAACTCGAACTCGAACTCGAACACGAACTCGAAGTTCAACTAGAAGTCGAACCCTATTTCGAACTCGAACTGCAATTCGAACCCGAATTCTAAGTCCAACTCGAAGTCGAACTCGAACTCGAATTCGAACCCGAACTCAGAGTCCAACTCGAATTCGAACCCGAACTCGAATTCGAACCGGAACTCAAAGTCCAACGAGAAGTCGAAGTCGAAATCGAACTCGAACTCGAACTCGAGTCCGAACTCAAACCCGAACTCGAAACCGGACTCGAACTCGAATTGGAACACGAACACGATGTCTAACTAAAAGTCGAACACCAACTCGAAGTCACATAGAATTCGAACCCGAGATCGATTTGGAACCCGAACTCGAAGTACAACTCGAATTCGAACTCGAACTCGAAGTCCAACCAGAATTCGAATCCGAACTCGAACTCGAACCCGACCTCGAAAACGAACTCGATTTCGAACTCGAACTCGAATTGGAACCCGAACTCGAAGTCGAAGTCGAAGTCGAACTCGAATTCGAATTCGAACCCGAACTCAAAGTCCAACTAGAAGTCGAACCCGAAGTCGATTTCGAGCTCGAACTCGAATACGAACCCGAACTCAAAGTTCAACTAGATGTCGAACCCGAACTCGATTTCGAACTCGAACTGGAATTCAAACCCGAACTCAGAGTCCAACTCGAATTCGAACTCGAAATAGAACTCCAACCCGAACTCGAAGTCCAACTAGAATTCGAACCCGAACTCGAATACAAACCCGAATTCAAAGTCCAACTCGAATACGAACTCGAACTCGAAGTCGAACACGAACTCAAATTTCAACTAGAAGTCGAACCCGATTTCGAACTCGAACTGCAATTCGAACCCGAATTCTAACTCCAACTCGAAATCGAACTCGAACTCGAATTCGAACCGGAACTCAGAGTCCAACTCGAATTCGAACCCGAACTCGAATTCGAACCGGAACTCAAAGTCCAACTAGAAGTCGAAGTCGAAATCGAACTCGAACTCGAACTCGAGTCCGAACTCAAACCCGAACTCGAAACCGGACTCGAACTCGAATTGGAACACGAACACGATGTCTAAGTAAAAGTCGAACCCGAACTCGAAGTCACATAGAATTCGAACCCGAGCTCGATTTGGAACCCGAACTCGAAGTACAACCTGAATTGGAACCCGAACTCGAAGTCGAAGTCGAAGTCGAACTCGAATTCGAATTCGAACCCGAACTCAAAGTCACATAGAATTCGAACCCGAGCTCGATTTGGAACCCGAACTCGAAGTACAGCTCGAATTCGAACTCGAACTCCAAGTCCAACCAGAATTCCAATCCGAACTCGAACTCGAACCCGACCTCGAAAACGAACTCGATTTCGAACTCGAACTCGAATTGCAACCCGAACTCGAAGTCGAAGTCGAAGTCGAACTCGAATTCGAATTCGAACCCGAACTCAAAGTCCAACTAGAAGTCGAACCCGAAGTCGATTTTGAGCTCGAACTCGAATACGAACCCGAACTCAAAGTTCAACTAGATGTCGAACCCGAACTCGATTTCGAACTCGAACTGGAATTCGAACCCGAACTCAGAGTCCAACTCGAATTCCAACTCGAAATCGAACTCGAACCCGAACTCGAAGTCCAAGTAGAATTCGAACCCGAACTCGAATACAAACCCGAATTCAAAGTCCAACTCGAGTACGAACTCGAACTCGAAGTCGAACACGAACTCAAATTTCAACTAGAAGTCGAACCCGATTTCGAACTCGTACTGCAATTCGAACCCGAATTCTAAGTCCAACTCGAAGTCGAACTCGAACTCGAATTCGAACCGGAACTCAGATTCCAACTCGAATTCGAACCCGAACTCGAATTCGAACCGGAACTCAAAGTCCAACTAGAAGTCGAAGTCGAAATCGACCTCGAACTCGAACTCGAGTCCGAACTCAAACCCGAACTCGAAACCGGACTCGAACTCGAATTGGAACACGAACACGATGTCTAACTAAAAGTCGAACCCGAACTCGAAGTCACATAGAATTCGAACCCGAGCTCGATTTGGAACCCGAACTCGAAGTACAACCTGAATTGGAACCCGAACTCGAAGTCGAAGTCGAAGTCGAACTCGAATTCGAATTCGAACCCGAACTCAAAGTCACATAGAATTCGAACCCGAGCTCGATTTGGAACCCGAACTCGAAGTACAGCTCGAATTCGAAGTCGAACTCCAAGTCCAACCAGAATTCCAATCCGAACTCGAACTCGAACCCGACCTCGAAAACGAACTCGATTTCGAACTCGAACTCGAATTGCAGCCCGAACTCGAAGTCGAAGTCGAAGTCGAACTCGAATTCGAATTCGAACCCGAACTCAAAGTCCAACTAGAAGTCGAACCCGAAGTCGATTTCGAGCTCGAACTCGAATACGAACCCGAACTCAAAGTTCAACTAGATGTCGAACCCGAACTCGATTTCGAACTCGAACTGGAATTCGAACCCGAACTCAGAGTCCAACTCGAATTCCAACTCGAAATCGAACTCGAACCCGAACTCGAAGTCCAAGTAGAATTCGAACCCGAACTCGAATACAAACCCGAATTCAAAGTCCAACTCGAGTACGAACTCGAACTCGAAGTCGAACACGAACTCAAATTTCAACTAGAAGTCGAACCCGATTTCGAACTCGTACTGCAATTCGAACCCGAATTCTAAGTCCAACTCGAATTCGAACCGGAACTCAGAGTCCAACTCGAATTCGAACCCGAACTCGAATTCGAACCGGAACTCAAAGTCCAACTAGAAGTCGAAGTCGAAATCGACCTCGAACTCGAATTGGAACACGAACACGATGTCTAACTAAAAGTCGAACCCGAACTCGAAGTCACATAGAATTCGAACCCGAGATCGATTTGGAACCCGAACTCGAAGTACAGCTCGAATTCGAAGTCGAACTCCAAGTCCAACCAGAATTCCAATCCGAACTCGAACTCGAACCCGACCTCGAAAACGAACTCGATTTCGAACTCGAACTCGAATTGGAACCCGAACTCGAAGTCGAAGTCGAAGTCGAACTCGAATTCGAATTCGAACCCGAACTCAAAGTCCAACTAGAAGTCGAACCCGAAGTCGATTTCGAGCTCGAACTCGAATACGAACCCGAACTCAAAGTTCAACTAGATGTCGAACCCGAACTCGATTTCGAACTCGAACTGGAATTCGAACCCGAACTCAGAGTCCAACTCGAATTCGAACTCGAAATCGAACTCGAACCCGAACTCGAAGTCCAACTAGAATTCGAACCCGAACTCGAATACAAACCCGAATTCAAAGTCCAACTCGAATACGAACTCGAACTCGAAGTCCAACTTGAATACGCACTCGAACTAGAATTCGAACACGAACTCGAACTCGAACCTGAACACTCAACCGAACTCGAATTCGAACCCGAACTCTAAGTCCAACTCGAAGTCGAACTCGAACTCGAATTCGAACCTGAACTCAGAGTCCAAATCGAATTCGATCCCGAACTCGATTTCAAACTCCAAATCGAATTAGAACCGGAACTCAAAGTTCATCTAGAAGTCGAATTCGAACTCGAAGTGGAACTTGATTTTGAAGTCAACTCAACGTCGGACTCGAAGTCGAAGTCGTACTCGAACTGGAATTCTAACCCGATCTCGAAATCCAACTAGAAGTCGAACACGGACATGATTTCGAAATCGAACTCGAGTTCGAACACGAACTTGAAGTCTAACTCGAAGCCGAACTCGAACTCAAATTCGAACCTGAACTAGAAGTCCAACTAGAATTCGAACCCGAACTCGAATTTGAAACGGAACTCAAAGTCTAACTAGAAGTCGAATTCGAACTCGAACTCGAACTCGAGTGCGAATTCGAACCCGAACTGGAACTCGAATTGGAACACGAACACGATGTCTAAGTAAAAGTCGAACATGAACTGGATTTCGAACTCGAAATCGAATTCGAACCCGAACTCGAAGTCAAACTGGAATTCGAACTCGAACTCGACTTCGAACCCGAACTCACAGCCCAACTCGAATTCGAACTCGAACTCGAATTCGAACCCGAACTCGAAGTCCAACTAAAAGTCGAACTCGAAGTCGAATTGGAACACGAACACGAAGTCTAACTAAAAGACGAACCCGAACTCGAAGTCACATAGAATTCGAACCCGAGCTCGATTTGGAACCCGAACTCGAAGTCCAACTCGAATTCGAACTCGAACTCGAAGTCCAACCAGAATTCGAATCCGAACTCGAACTCGAACCCGACCTCGAAAGCGAACTCGATTTCGAACTCGAACTCGAATTGGAACCCGAACTCGAAGTCGAAGTCGAACTCGAATTCGAATTCGAACCCGAACTCAAAGTCCAACCAGAAGTCGAACCCGAAGTCGATTTCGAGCTCGAACTCGAATACGAACCCGAACTCAAAGTTCAACTAGATGTCGAACCCGAACTCGATTTGGAACTCGAACTCAGAGTCCAACTCGAATTCGAACCCGAACTCGAATTCGAACCGGAACTCAAAGTCCAACTAGAAGTCGAAATCGAAATCGAACTCGGACTCGAACTCGAGTCCGAACTCAAACCCGAACTCGAAACCGGACTCGAACTCGAATTGGAACACGAACACGATGTCTAACTAAAAGTCGAACCCGAACTCGAAGTCACATAGAATTCGAACCCGAGATCGATTTGGAACCCGAACTCGAAGTACAACTCGAATTCGAACTCGAACTCGAAGTCCAACCAGAATTCGAATCCGAACTCGAACTCGAACCCGACCTCGAAAACGAACTCGATTTCGAACTCGAACTGGAATTGGAACCCGAACTCGAAGTCGAAGTCGAAGTCGAACTCGAATTCGAATTCGAACCCGAGCTCAAAGTCCAACTCGAATTCGAACTCGAAATAGAACTCCAACCCGAACTCGAAGTCCAACTAGAATTCGAACCCGAACTCGAATACAAACCCGAATTCAAAGTCCAACTCGAATACGAACTCGAAATCGAACTCGAACCCGAACTCGAAGTCCAAGTAGAATTCGAACCCGAACTCGAATACAAACCCGAATTCAAAGTCCAACTCGAGTACGAACTCGAACTCGAAGTCGAACACGAACTCAAATTTCAACTAGAAGTCGAACCCGATTTCGAACTCGTACTGCAATTCGAACCCGAATTCTAAGTCCAACTCGAAGTCGAACTCGAACTCGAATTCGAACCGGAACTCAGAGTCCAACTCGAATTCGAACCGGAACTCAAAGTCCAACTAGAAGTCGAAGTCGAAATCGACCTCGAACTCGAACTCGAGTCCGAACTCAAACCCGAACTCGAAACCGGACTCGAACTCGAATTGGAACACGAACACGATGTCTAACTAAAAGTCGATCCCGAACTCGAAGTCACATAGAATTCGAACCCGAGATCGATTTGGAACCCGAACTCGAAGTACAACTCGAATTCGAACTCGAACTCGAAGTCCAACCAGAATTCGAATCCGAACTCGAACTCGAACCCGACCTCGAAAACGAACTCGATTTCGAACTCGAACTCGAATTGGAACCCGAACTCGAAGTCGAAGTCGAAGTCGAACTCGAATTCGAATTCGAACCCGAACTCAAAGTCCAACTAGAAGTCGAACCCGAAGTCGATTTCGAGCTCGAACTCGAATACGAACCCGAACTCAAAGTTCAACTAGATGTCGAACCCGAACTCGATTTCGAACTCGAACTGGAATTCGAACCCGAACTCAGAGTCCAACTCGAATTCGAACTCGAAATCGAACTCGAACCCGAACTCGAAGTCCAACTAGAATTCGAACCCGAACTCGAATACAAACCCGAATTCAAAGTCCAACTCGAATACGAACTCGAACTCCAACTTGAATACGCACTCGAACTAGAATTCGAACACGAACTCGAACTCGAACCTGAACACTCAACCGAACTCGAATTCGAACCCGAACTCTAAGTCCAACTCGAAGTCGAACTCGAACTCGAATTCGAACCCGAACTGGAACTCGGATTGGAACACGAACACGATGTCTAAGTAAAAGTCGAACATGAACTGGATTTCGAACTCGAAATCGAATTCGAACCCGAACTCGAAGTCAAACTGGAATTCGAACTCGAACTCGACTTCGAACCCGAACTCACAACCCAACTCGAATTCGAACTCGAACTCGAATTCGAACCCGAACTCGAAGTCCAACTAAAAGTCGAACTCGAAGTCGAATTGGAACACGAACACGAAGTCTAACTAAAAGACGAACCCGAACTCGAAGTCACATAGAATTCGAACCCGAGCTCGATTTGGAACCCGAACTCGAAGTCCAACTCGAATTCGAACTCGAACTCGAAGTCCAACCAGAATTCGAATCCGAACTCGAACTCGAACCCGACCTCGAAAGCGAACTCGATTTCGAACTCGAACTCGAATTGGAACCCGAACTCGAAGTCGAAGTCGAAGTCGAACTCGAATTCGAATTCGAACCCCAACTCAAAGTCCAACCAGAAGTCGAACCCGAAGTCGATTTCGAGCTCGAACTCGAATACGAACCCGAACTCAAAGTTCAACTAGATGTCGAACCCGAACTCGATTTGGAACTCGAACTCAGAGTCCAACTCGAATTCGAACCCGAACTCGAATTCGAACCGGAACTCAAAGTCCAACTAGAAGTCGAAGTCGAAATCGAACTCGAACTCGAACTCGAGTCCGAACTCAAACCCGAACTCGAAACCGGACTCGAACTCGAATTGGAACACGAACACGATGTCTAACTAAAAGTCGAACCCGAACTCGAAGTCACATAGAATTCGAACCCGAGATCGATTTGGAACCCGAACTCGAAGTACAACTCGAATTCGAACTCGAACTCGAAGTCCAACCAGAATTCGAATCCGAACTCGAACTCGAACCCGACCTCGAAAACGAACTCGATTTCGAACTCGAACTCGAATTGGAACCCGAACTCGAAGTCGAAGTCGAAGTCGAACTCGAATTCGAATTCGAACCCGAACTCAAAGTCCAACTAGAAGTCGAACCCGAAGTCGATTTCGAGCTCGAACTCGAATACGAACCCGAACTCAAAGTTCAACTAGATGTCGAACCCGAACTCGATTTCGAACTCGAACTGGAATTCAAACCCGAACTCAGAGTCCAACTCGAATTCGAACTCGAAATAGAACTCCAACCCGAACTCGAAGTCCAACTAGAATTCGAACCCGAACTCGAATACAAACCCGAATTCAAAGTCCAACTCGAATACGAACTCGAACTCGAAGTCGAACACGAACTCAAATTTCAACTAGAAGTCGAACCCGATTTCGAACTCGAACTGCAATTCGAACCCGAATTCTAACTCCAACTCGAAATCGAACTCGAACTCGAATTCGAACCGGAACTCAGAGTCCAACTCGAATTCGAACCCGAACTCGAAGTCCAACTAAAAGTCGAACTCGAAGTCGAATTGGAACACGAACACGAAGTCTAACTAAAAGACGAACCCGAACTCGAAGTCACATAGAATTCGAACCCGAGCTCGATTTGGAACCCGAACTCGAAGTCCAACTCGAATTCGAACTCGAACTCGAAGTCCAACCAGAATTCGAATCCGAACTCGAACTCGAACCCGACCTCGAAAGCGAACTCGATTTCGAACTCGAACTCGAATTGGAACCCGAACTCGAAGTCGAAGTCGAACTCGAATTCGAATTCGAACCCGAACTCAAAGTCCAACCAGAAGTCGAAACCGAAGTCGATTTCGAGCTCGAACTCGAATACGAACCCGAACTCAAAGTTCAACTAGATGTCGAACCCGAACTCGATTTGGAACTCGAACTCAGAGTCCAACTCGAATTCGAACCCGAACTCGAATTCGAACCGGAACTCAAAGTCCAACTAGAAGTCGAAGTCGAAATCGAACTCGGACTCGAACTCGAGTCCGAACTCAAACCCGAACTCGAAACCGGACTCGAACTCGAATTGGAACACGAACACGATGTCTAACTAAAAGTCGAACCCGAACTCGAAGTCACATAGAATTCGAACCCGAGATCGATTTGGAACCCGAACTCGAAGTACAACTCGAATTCGAACTCGAACTCGAAGTCCAACCAGAATTCGAATCCGAACTCGAACTCGAACCCGACCTCGAAAACGAACTCGATTTCGAACTCGAACTGGAATTGGAACCCGAACTCGAAGTCGAAGTCGAAGTCGAACTCGAATTCGAATTCGAACCCGAGCTCAAAGTCCAACTCGAATTCGAACTCGAAATAGAACTCCAACCCGAACTCGAAGTCCAACTAGAATTCGAACCCGAACTCGAATACAAACCCGAATTCAAAGTCCAACTCGAATACGAACTCGAAATCGAACTCGAACCCGAACTCGAAGTCCAAGTAGAATTCGAACCCGAACTCGAATACAAACCCGAATTCAAAGTCCAACTCGAGTACGAACTCGAACTCGAAGTCGAACACGAACTCAAATTTCAACTAGAAGTCGAACCCGATTTCGAACTCGTACTGCAATTCGAACCCGAATTCTAAGTCCAACTCGAAGTCGAACTCGAACTCGAATTCGAACCGGAACTCAGAGTCCAACTCGAATTCGAACCGGAACTCAAAGTCCAACTAGAAGTCGAAGTCGAAATCGACCTCGAACTCGAACTCGAGTCCGAACTCAAACCCGAACTCGAAACCGGACTCGAACTCGAATTGGAACACGAACACGATGTCTAACTAAAAGTCGATCCCGAACTCGAAGTCACATAGAATTCGAACCCGAGATCGATTTGGAACCCGAACTCGAAGTACAACTCGAATTCGAACTCGAACTCGAAGTCCAACCAGAATTCGAATCCGAACTCGAACTCGAACCCGACCTCGAAAACGAACTCGATTTCGAACTCGAACTCGAATTGGAACCCGAACTCGAAGTCGAAGTCGAAGTCGAACTCGAATTCGAATTCGAACCCGAACTCAAAGTCCAACTAGAAGTCGAACCCGAAGTCGATTTCGAGCTCGAACTCGAATACGAACCCGAACTCAAAGTTCAACTAGATGTCGAACCCGAACTCGATTTCGAACTCGAACTGGAATTCGAACCCGAACTCAGAGTCCAACTCGAATTCGAACTCGAAATCGAACTCGAACCCGAACTCGAAGTCCAACTAGAATTCGAACCCGAACTCGAATACAAACCCGAATTCAAAGTCCAACTCGAATACGAACTCGAACTCGAAGTCCAACTTGAATACGCACTCGAACTAGAATTCGAACACGAACTCGAACTCGAACCTGAACACTCAACCGAACTCGAATTCGAACCCGAACTCTAAGTCCAACTCGAAGTCGAACTCGAACTCGAATTCGAACCCGAACTGGAACTCGGATTGGAACACGAACACGATGTCTAAGTAAAAGTCGAACATGAACTGGATTTCGAACTCGAAATCGAATTCGAACCCGAACTCGAAGTCAAACTGGAATTCGAACTCGAACTCGACTTCGAACCCGAACTCACAACCCAACTCGAATTCGAACTCGAACTCGAATTCGAACCCGAACTCGAAGTCCAACTAAAAGTCGAACTCGAAGTCGAATTGGAACACGAACACGAAGTCTAACTAAAAGACGAACCCGAACTCGAAGTCACATAGAATTCGAACCCGAGCTCGATTTGGAACCCGAACTCGAAGTCCAACTCGAATTCGAACTCGAACTCGAAGTCCAACCAGAATTCGAATCCGAACTCGAACTCGAACCCGACCTCGAAAGCGAACTCGATTTCGAACTCGAACTCGAATTGGAACCCGAACTCGAAGTCGAAGTCGAAGTCGAACTCGAATTCGAATTCGAACCCCAACTCAAAGTCCAACCAGAAGTCGAACCCGAAGTCGATTTCGAGCTCGAACTCGAATACGAACCCGAACTCAAAGTTCAACTAGATGTCGAACCCGAACTCGATTTGGAACTCGAACTCAGAGTCCAACTCGAATTCGAACCCGAACTCGAATTCGAACCGGAACTCAAAGTCCAACTAGAAGTCGAAGTCGAAATCGAACTCGAACTCGAACTCGAGTCCGAACTGAAACCCGAACTCGAAACCGGACTCGAACTCGAATTGGAACACGAACACGATGTCTAACTAAAAGTCGAACCCGATCTCGAAGTCACATAGAATTCGAACCCGAGATCGATTTGGAACCCGAACTCGAAGTACAACTCGAATTCGAACTCGAACTCGAAGTCCAACCAGAATTCGAATCCGAACTCGAACTCGAACCCGACCTCGAAAACGAACTCGATTTCGAACTCGAACTCGAATTGGAACCCGAACTCGAAGTCGAAGTCGAAGGTGAACTCGAATTCGAATTCGAACCCGAACTCAAAGTCCAACTAGAAGTCGAACCCGAAGTCGATTTCGAACTCGAACTGGAATTCGAACCCGAACTCAGAGTCCAACTCGAATTCGAACTCGAAATAGAACTCCAACCCGAACTCGAAGTCCAACTAGAATTCGAACCCGAACTCGAATACAAACCCGAATTCAAAGTCCAACTCGAATACGAACTCGAACTCGAACTCGAACACGAACTCGAAGTTCAACTAGAAGTCGAACCCTATTTCGAACTCGAACTGCAATTCGAACCCGAATTCTAAGTCCAACTCGAAGTCGAACTCGAACTCGAATTCGAACCCGAACTCAGAGTCCAACTCGAATTCGAACCCGAACTCGAATTCGAACCGGAACTCAAAGTCCAACGAGAAGTCGAAGTCGAAATCGAACTCGAACTCGAACTCGAGTCCGAACTCAAACCCGAACTCGAAACCGGACTCGAACTCGAATTGGAACACGAACACGATGTCTAACTAAAAGTCGAACCCGAACTCGAAGTCACATAGAATTCGAACCCGAGATCGATTTGGAACCCGAACTCGAAGTACAACTCGAATTCGAACTCGAACTCGAAGTCCAACCAGAATTCGAATCCGAACTCGAACTCGAACCCGACCTCGAAAACGAACTCGATTTCGAACTCGAACTCGAATTGGAACCCGAACTCGAAGTCGAAGTCGAAGTCGAACTCGAATTCGAATTCGAACCCGAACTCAAAGTCCAACTAGAAGTCGAACCCGAAGTCGATTTCGAGCTCGAACTCGAATACGAACCCGAACTCAAAGTTCAACTAGATGTCGAACCCGAACTCGATTTCGAACTCGAACTGGAATTCAAACCCGAACTCAGAGTCCAACTCGAATTCGAACTCGAAATAGAACTCCAACCCGAACTCGAAGTCCAACTAGAATTCGAACCCGAACTCGAATACAAACCCGAATTCAAAGTCCAACTCGAATACGAACTCGAACTCGAAGTCGAACACGAACTCAAATTTCAACTAGAAGTCGAACCCGATTTCGAACTCGAACTGCAATTCGAACCCGAATTCTAACTCCAACTCGAAATCGAACTCGAACTCGAATTCGAACCGGAACTCAGAGTCCAACTCGAATTCGAACCCGAACTCGAATTCGAACCGGAACTCAAAGTCCAACTAGAAGTCGAAGTCGAAATCGAACTCGAACTCGAACTCGAGTCCGAACTCAAACCCGAACTCGAAACCGGACTCGAACTCGAATTGGAACACGAACACGATGTCTAAGTAAAAGTCGAACCCGAACTCGAAGTCACATAGAATTCGAACCCGAGCTCGATTTGGAACCCGAACTCGAAGTACAACCTGAATTGGAACCCGAACTCGAAGTCGAAGTCGAAGTCGAACTCGAATTCGAATTCGAACCCGAACTCAAAGTCACATAGAATTCGAACCCGAGCTCGATTTGGAACCCGAACTCGAAGTACAGCTCGAATTCGAACTCGAACTCCAAGTCCAACCAGAATTCCAATCCGAACTCGAACTCGAACCCGACCTCGAAAACGAACTCGATTTCGAACTCGAACTCGAATTGCAACCCGAACTCGAAGTCGAAGTCGAAGTCGAACTCGAATTCGAATTCGAACCCGAACTCAAAGTCCAACTAGAAGTCGAACCCGAAGTCGATTTTGAGCTCGAACTCGAATACGAACCCGAACTCAAAGTTCAACTAGATGTCGAACCCGAACTCGATTTCGAACTCGAACTGGAATTCGAACCCGAACTCAGAGTCCAACTCGAATTCCAACTCGAAATCGAACTCGAACCCGAACTCGAAGTCCAAGTAGAATTCGAACCCGAACTCGAATACAAACCCGAATTCAAAGTCCAACTCGAGTACGAACTCGAACTCGAAGTCGAACACGAACTCAAATTTCAACTAGAAGTCGAACCCGATTTCGAACTCGTACTGCAATTCGAACCCGAATTCTAAGTCCAACTCGAAGTCGAACTCGAACTCGAATTCGAACCGGAACTCAGATTCCAACTCGAATTCGAACCCGAACTCGAATTCGAACCGGAACTCAAAGTCCAACTAGAAGTCGAAGTCGAAATCGACCTCGAACTCGAACTCGAGTCCGAACTCAAACCCGAACTCGAAACCGGACTCGAACTCGAATTGGAACACGAACACGATGTCTAACTAAAAGTCGAACCCGAACTCGAAGTCACATAGAATTCGAACCCGAGCTCGATTTGGAACCCGAACTCGAAGTACAACCTGAATTGGAACCCGAACTCGAAGTCGAAGTCGAAGTCGAACTCGAATTCGAATTCGAACCCGAACTCAAAGTCACATAGAATTCGAACCCGAGCTCGATTTGGAACCCGAACTCGAAGTACAGCTCGAATTCGAAGTCGAACTCCAAGTCCAACCAGAATTCCAATCCGAACTCGAACTCGAACCCGACCTCGAAAACGAACTCGATTTCGAACTCGAACTCGAATTGCAGCCCGAACTCGAAGTCGAAGTCGAAGTCGAACTCGAATTCGAATTCGAACCCGAACTCAAAGTCCAACTAGAAGTCGAACCCGAAGTCGATTTCGAGCTCGAACTCGAATACGAACCCGAACTCAAAGTTCAACTAGATGTCGAACCCGAACTCGATTTCGAACTCGAACTGGAATTCGAACCCGAACTCAGAGTCCAACTCGAATTCCAACTCGAAATCGAACTCGAACCCGAACTCGAAGTCCAAGTAGAATTCGAACCCGAACTCGAATACAAACCCGAATTCAAAGTCCAACTCGAGTACGAACTCGAACTCGAAGTCGAACACGAACTCAAATTTCAACTAGAAGTCGAACCCGATTTCGAACTCGTACTGCAATTCGAACCCGAATTCTAAGTCCAACTCGAATTCGAACCGGAACTCAGAGTCCAACTCGAATTCGAACCCGAACTCGAATTCGAACCGGAACTCAAAGTCCAACTAGAAGTCGAAGTCGAAATCGACCTCGAACTCGAACTCGAGTCCGAACTCAAACCCGAACTCGAAACCGGACTCGAACTCGAATTGGAACACGAACACGATGTCTAACTAAAAGTCGAACCCGAACTCGAAGTCACATAGAATTCGAACCCGAGATCGATTTGGAACCCGAACTCGAAGTACAGCTCGAATTCGAAGTCGAACTCCAAGTCCAACCAGAATTCCAATCCGAACTCGAACTCGAACCCGACCTCGAAAACGAACTCGATTTCGAACTCGAACTCGAATTGGAACCCGAACTCGAAGTCGAAGTCGAAGTCGAACTCGAATTCGAATTCGAACCCGAACTCAAAGTCCAACTAGAAGTCGAACCCGAAGTCGATTTCGAGCTCGAACTCGAATACGAACCCGAACTCAAAGTTCAACTAGATGTCGAACCCGAACTCGATTTCGAACTCGAACTGGAATTCGAACCCGAACTCAGAGTCCAACTCGAATTCGAACTCGAACCCGAACTCGAAGTCCAACTAGAATTCGAACCCGAACTCGAATACAAACCCGAATTCAAAGTCCAACTCGAATACGAACTCGAACTCGAAGTCCAACTTGAATACGCACTCGAACTAGAATTCGAACACGAACTCGAACTCGAACCTGAACACTCAACCGAACTCGAATTCGAACCCGAACTCTAAGTCCAACTCGAAGTCGAACTCGAACTCGAATTCGAACCTGAACTCAGAGTCCAAATCGAATTCGATCCCGAACTCGATTTCAAACTCCAAATCGAATTAGAACCGGAACTCAAAGTTCATCTAGAAGTCGAATTCGAACTCGAAGTGGAACTTGATTTTGAAGTCAACTCAACGTCGGACTCGAAGTCGAAGTCGTACTCGAACTGGAATTCTAACCCGATCTCGAAATCCAACTAGAAGTCGAACACGGACATGAATTCGAAATCGAACTCGAGTTCGAACACGAACTTGAAGCCTAACTCGAAGCCGAACTCGAATTCAAATTCGAACCTGAACTAGAAGTCCAACTAGAATTCGAACCCGAACTCGAATTTGAAACGGAACTCAAAGTCTAACTAGAAGTCGAATTCGAACTCGAACTCGAACTCGAGTGCAAATTCGAACCCGAACTGGAACTCGAATTGGAACACGAACACGATGTCTAAGTAAAAGTCGAACATGAACTGGATTTCGAACTCGAAATCGAATTCGAACCCGAACTCGAAGTCAAACTGGAATTCGAACTCGAACTCGACTTCGAACCCGAACTCACAGCCCAACTCGAATTCGAACTCGAACTCGAATTCGAACCCGAACTCGAAGTCCAACTAAAAGTCGAACTCGAAGTCGAATTGGAACACGAACACGAAGTCTAACTAAAAGACGAACCCGAACTCGAAGTCACATAGAATTCGAACCCGAGCTCGATTTGGAACCCGAACTCGAAGTCCAACTCGAATTCGAACTCGAACTCGAAGTCCAACCAGAATTCGAATCCGAACTCGAACTCGAACCCGACCTCAAAAGCGAACTCGATTTCGAACTCGAACTCGAATTGGAACCCGAACTCGAAGTCGAAGTCGAAGTCGAACTCGAATTCGAATTCGAACCCGAACTCAAAGTCCAACCAGAAGTCGAACCCGAAGTCGATTTCGAGCTCGAACTCGAATACGAACCCGAACTCAAAGTTCAACTAGATGTCGAACCCGAACTCGATTTGGAACTCGAACTCAGAGTCCAACTCGAATTCGAACCCGAACTCGAATTCGAACCGGAACTCAAAGTCCAACTAGAAGTCGAAGTCGAAATCGAACTCGGACTCGAGTCCGAACTCAAACCCGAACTCGAAACCGGACTCGAACTCGAATTGGAACACGAACACGATGTCTAACTAAAAGTCGAACCCGAACTCGAAGTCACATAGAATTCGAACCCGAGATCGATTTGGAACCCGAACTCGAAGTACAACTCGAATTCGAACTCGAACTCGAAGTCCAACCAGAATTCGAATCCGAACTCGAACTCGAACCCGACCTCGAAAACGAACTCGATTTCGAACTCGAACTCGAATTGGAACCCGAACTCGAAGTCGAAGTCGAAGGTGAACTCGAATTCGAATTCGAACCCGAACTCAAAGTCCAACTAGAAGTCGAACCCGAAGTCGATTTCGAACTCGAACTGGAATTCGAACCCGAACTCAGAGTCCAACTCGAATTCGAACTCGAAATAGAACTCCAACCCGAACTCGAAGTCCAACTAGAATTCGAACCCGAACTCGAATACAAACCCGAATTCAAAGTCCAACTCGAGTACGAACTCGAACTCGAAGTCGAACACGAACTCGAAGTTCAACTAGAAGTCGAACCCGCTTTCGTACTCGAACTGCAATTCGAACCCGAATTCTAAGTCCAACTCGAAGTCGAACTCGAACTCGAATTCGAACCCGAACTCAGAGTCCAACTCGAATTCGAACCCGAACTCGAATTCGAACCGGAACTCAAAGTCCAACTAGAAGTCGAAGTCGAAATCGAACTCGAACTCGAACTCGAGTCCGAACTCAAACCCGAACTCGAAACCGGACTCGAACTCGAATTGGAACACGAACACGATGTCTAACTAAAAGTCGAACCCGAACTCGAAGTCACATAGAATTCGAACCCGAGATCGATTTGGAACCCGAACTCGAAGTACAACTCGAATTCGAACTCGAACTCGAAAGTGAACTCGAAACAAAACTCGAACTCGAATTGGAACACGAATACGATCTCTAACTAAAAGTCGAACATGAACTCGATTTCGAACTCGAACTCGAAGTCCAACTCGAAGTCGAACTCGAACTCAAATTCGAACCCGAACTCGAAGACCAACTCGAATTCGCACTCGATCTCGATTTCGAACCCGAACTCGAAGTCCAACTAGAATTCGAACCCGAGCTCGATTTGGAACCCAAACTCGAAGTCCAATTCCAATTCGAACTCGAACTCGAAATCCAACCAGAATTCGAATCCGAACACGAACTCGAACCCTACCTCGAAAACGAACTCGATTTCGAACTCGAACTCGAATTCGAACCCGAACTCGAAGTCCAACTGGATGTCGAACTCGAACTCGAATTCGAACCCGAACTCGAAGTCCAACAAGAAGTCAAACCCGAAGTCGATTTCGAGCTCGAACACGAATTGGAACCCGAACTCGAAGTCCAACTAGAATTTGAACCCGAACTCGAAGTTCAACTCTAATTCGAATACGAACTCGAATTCGAACCCGAACTCGAAATCCAACTCGAATTCGAACTCGAATCCGAACTCGAAGTCGAAGTGGAACTCGAATTCGAAGTTAAAGTCAACGTCGAACTTGAAGTCGATGTCGCAGACGAACTCGAAGTCCAACTAGAAGTCGAACTCGAACTCAAATTCGAACCCGAACTCGAAGACCAACTCGAATTCGCACTCGATCTCGATTTCGAACCCGAACTCGAAGTCCAACTAGAATTCGAACCCGAGCACGATTTGGAACCCGAACTCGAAGTCCAATTCCAATTCGAACTTGAACTCGAAGTCCAACTAGAAGTCGAAACCGAACTCGAATTCGAACCCGAACTCAGAGTCCAACTCGAATTCGAACTCGAACTCGAATCCGAACTCGATTTCGAAGTCAACTCAACGTCGGGCCCGAAGTCGAAGTCGCAGTCAAACTCGAATCTGAACTCGAACTCGAATTCGAACCCAAACTCGATTTCGAACCCGAACTCGAAGTCCAACTAGAATTTGAACCCAAACTCGAAGTCCAACTCGAATACGAACTCGAACTCGAATTCGAACACGAACTCGAAGTCCAACTAGAATTTGAACCCGAACTCGAAGTTCAACTCTAATTCGAATACGAACTCGAATTCGAACCCGAACTCGAAATCCAACTCGAATTCGAACTCGAATCCGAACTCGAAGTCGAAATGGAACTCGAATTCGAAGTTAAAGTCAACGTCGAACTTGAAGTCGATGTCGCAGACGAACTCGAAGTCCAACTAGAAGTCGAACTCGAACTCAAATTCGAACCCGAACTCGAAGACCAACTCGAATTCGCACTCGATCTCGATTTCGAACCCGAACTCGAAGTCCAACTAGAATTCGAACCCGAGCTCGATTTGGAACCCGAACTCGAAGTCCAATTCCAATTCGAACTCGAACTCGAAGTCCAACTAGAAGTCGAAACCGAACTCGAATTCGAACCCGAACTCAGAGTCCAACTCGAATTCGAACTCGAACTCGAATCCGAACTCGATTTCGAAGTCAACTCAACGTCGGACCCGAAGTCGAAGTCGCAGTCAAACTCGAATCTGAACTCGAACTCGAATTCGAACCCAAACTCGATTTCGAACCCGAACTCGAAGTCCAACTAGAATTTGAACCCAAACTCGAAGTCCAACTCGAATACGAACTCGAACTCGAATTCGAACACGAACTCGAAGTCCAACTAGAAGTCGAACCCGAACTCGATTTCGAACTCCAAATCGAATTAGAACCGGAATTCAAAGTCCAACTAGAAGTCGAATTCGAACGAAATCGAACTTGATTTCGAACTCGAGCTCGACTTCGAACTCGAACTCGAAACCTAACTCGAACTCGAAGTCCAACTAGAAGTCGAACCCGATCTCGAATTCGAAGTCGAACTCGAATTCGAACCCGAACTTGAAATCTAACTCGAAGTCGAACTCGACCTCAAATTCGAACCTGAACTCGAAGTCCAACTAGAATTCGAACCCGAACTCGAATTCGAACCGGAACTCAAAGTTCAACTAGAAGTCGAACTCGAACTCGAAGTCAAATTCGAACTCACACTCGAACTCGAGTCCGAACTCGAACTCGAATTGGACCAGGAATACGATGTCTAACTTTTAAGTCGAAGCCGAACTCGATTTCGAACTCGAAATCGAATTCGAACCGGAACTCAAAGCCCAACTAGAAGTCGAATTCGAACTCAAAGTCGAAGTCGAATTCGAACTCGAAGTCGAACTCGAATCCGAACTCGAACTCGAACTCGAATCCGAACTCGAACCCGAACTCGAAACCGAATTCGATTCCGAACTCGAACTCGCATTCGAAACCGATCTCGAAGTCCAACTCGAAGTCCACCTCGAACTCGAATTCGAACCAGAACTCGAAGTCCAACTCGAATTCTCACTCGATCTCGAATTCGAATTCGAACTCGAAGTCCAACTAGAAGTCGAACCCGAGCTCGATTTGGAACCCGAACTCGAAGTCAAACTCGAATTCAAACTCGAACTCGAAGTCCAACCAGAATTCGGATCCGAACTCGAACTCGATTTCCGGAACTCAAAGTCCAACTAGAAGTCGAAGTCGAAATCGAACTCGAACTCGAACTCGAGTCCGAACTCAAACCCGAACTCGAAACCGGACTCGAACTCGAATTGGAACACGAACACGATGTCTAACTAAAAGTCGAACCCGAACTCGAAGTCACATAGAATTCGAACCCGAGATCGATTTGGAACCCGAACTCGAAGTACAACTCGAATTCGAACTCGAACTCGAAGTCCAACCAGAATTCGAATCCGAACTCGAACTCGAACCCGACCTCGAAAACGAACTCGATTTCGAACTCGAACTCGAATTGGAACCCGAACTCGAAGTCGAAGTCGAAGTCGAACTCGAATTCGAATTCGAACCCGAACTCAAAGTCCAACTAGAAGTCGAACCCGAAGTCGATTTCGAGCCCGAACTCGAATACGAACCCGAACTCAAAGTTCAACTAGATGTCGAACCCGAACTCGATTTCGAACTCGAACTGGAATTCGAACCCGAACTCAGAGTCCAACTCGAATTCGAACTCGAAATCGAACTCGAACCCGAACTCGAAGTCCAACTAGAATTCGAACCCGAACTCGAATACAAACCCGAATTCAAAGTCCAACTCGAATACGAACTCGAACTCGAAGTCGAACACGAACTCAAATTTCAACTAGAAGTCGAACCCGATTTCGAACTCGAACTGCAATTCGAACCCGAATTCTAACTCCAACTCGAAATCGAACTCGAACTCGAATTCGAACCGGAACTCAGAGTCCAACTCGAATTCGAACCCGAACTCGAATTCGAACCGGAACTCAAAGTCCAACTAGAAGTCGAAGTCGAAATCGAACTCGAACTCGAACTCGAGTCCGAACTCAAACCCGAACTCGAAACCGGACTCGAACTCGAATTGGAACACGAACACGATGTCTAAGTAAAAGTCGAACCCGAACTCGAAGTCACATAGAATTCGAACCCGAGCTCGATTTGGAACCCGAACTCGAAGTACAACCTGAATTGGAACCCGAACTCGAAGTCGAAGTCGAAGTCGAACTCGAATTCGAATTCGAACCCGAACTCAAAGTCACATAGAATTCGAACCCGAGCTCGATTTGGAACCCGAACTCGAAGTACAGCTCGAATTCGAACTCGAACTCCAAGTCCAACCAGAATTCCAATCCGAACTCGAACTCGAACCCGACCTCGAAAACGAACTCGATTTCGAACTCGAACTCGAATTGCAACCCGAACTCGAAGTCGAAGTCGAAGTCGAACTCGAATTCGAATTCGAACCCGAACTCAAAGTCCAACTAGAAGTCGAACCCGAAGTCGATTTTGAGCTCGAACTCGAATACGAACCCGAACTCAAAGTTCAACTAGATGTCGAACCCGAACTCGATTTCGAACTCGAACTGGAATTCGAACCCGAACTCAGAGTCCAACTCGAATTCCAACTCGAAATCGAACTCGAACCCGAACTCGAAGTCCAAGTAGAATTCGAACCCGAACTCGAATACAAACCCGAATTCAAAGTCCAACTCGAGTACGAACTCGAACTCGAAGTCGAACACGAACTCAAATTTCAACTAGAAGTCGAACCCGATTTCGAACTCGTACTGCAATTCGAACCCGAATTCTAAGTCCAACTCGAAGTCGAACTCGAACTCGAATTCGAACCGGAACTCAGATTCCAACTCGAATTCGAACCCGAACTCGAATTCGAACCGGAACTCAAAGTCCAACTAGAAGTCGAAGTCGAAATCGACCTCGAACTCGAACTCGAGTCCGAACTCAAACCCGAACTCGAAACCGGACTCGAACTCGAATTGGAACACGAACACGATGTCTAACTAAAAGTCGAACCCGAACTCGAAGTCACATAGAATTCGAACCCGAGCTCGATTTGGAACCCGAACTCGAAGTACAACCTGAATTGGAACCCGAACTCGAAGTCGAAGTCGAAGTCGAACTCGAATTCGAATTCGAACCCGAACTCAAAGTCACATAGAATTCGAACCCGAGCTCGATTTGGAACCCGAACTCGAAGTACAGCTCGAATTCGAAGTCGAACTCCAAGTCCAACCAGAATTCCAATCCGAACTCGAACTCGAACCCGACCTCGAAAACGAACTCGATTTCGAACTCGAACTCGAATTGCAGCCCGAACTCGAAGTCGAAGTCGAAGTCGAACTCGAATTCGAATTCGAACCCGAACTCAAAGTCCAACTAGAAGTCGAACCCGAAGTCGATTTCGAGCTCGAACTCGAATACGAACCCGAACTCAAAGTTCAACTAGATGTCGAACCCGAACTCGATTTCGAACTCGAACTGGAATTCGAACCCGAACTCAGAGTCCAACTCGAATTCCAACTCGAAATCGAACTCGAACCCGAACTCGAAGTCCAAGTAGAATTCGAACCCGAACTCGAATACAAACCCGAATTCAAAGTCCAACTCGAGTACGAACTCGAACTCGAAGTCGAACACGAACTCAAATTTCAACTAGAAGTCGAACCCGATTTCGAACTCGTACTGCAATTCGAACCCGAATTCTAAGTCCAACTCGAATTCGAACCGGAACTCAGAGTCCAACTCGAATTCGAACCCGAACTCGAATTCGAACCGGAACTCAAAGTCCAACTAGAAGTCGAAGTCGAAATCGACCTCGAACTCGAACTCGAGTCCGAACTCAAACCCGAACTCGAAACCGGACTCGAACTCGAATTGGAACACGAACACGATGTCTAACTAAAAGTCGAACCCGAACTCGAAGTCACATAGAATTCGAACCCGAGATCGATTTGGAACCCGAACTCGAAGTACAGCTCGAATTCGAAGTCGAACTCCAAGTCCAACCAGAATTCCAATCCGAACTCGAACTCGAACCCGACCTCGAAAACGAACTCGATTTCGAACTCGAACTCGAATTGGAACCCGAACTCGAAGTCGAAGTCGAAGTCGAACTCGAATTCGAATTCGAACCCGAACTCAAAGTCCAACTAGAAGTCGAACCCGAAGTCGATTTCGAGCTCGAACTCGAATACGAACCCGAACTCAAAGTTCAACTAGATGTCGAACCCGAACTCGATTTCGAACTCGAACTGGAATTCGAACCCGAACTCAGAGTCCAACTCGAATTCGAACTCGAACCCGAACTCGAAGTCCAACTAGAATTCGAACCCGAACTCGAATACAAACCC
This sequence comes from Mobula birostris, assembly GCF_030028105.1. Lineage (NCBI taxonomy): Eukaryota > Metazoa > Chordata > Chondrichthyes > Myliobatiformes > Myliobatidae > Mobula > Mobula birostris. Next base: position 37,288,247 of record NC_092397.1, read on the forward strand.
GAATTCAAAGTCCAACTCGAATACGAACTCGAACTCGAAGTCCAACTTGAATACGCACTCGAACTAGAATTCGAACACGAACTCGAACTCGAACCTGAACACTCAACCGAACTCGAATTCGAACCCGAACTCTAAGTCCAACTCGAAGTCGAACTCGAACTCGAATTCGAACCTGAACTCAGAGTCCAAATCGAATTCGATCCCGAACTCGATTTCAAACTCCAAATCGAATTAGAACCGGAACTCAAAGTTCATCTAGAAGTCGAATTCGAACTCGAAGTGGAACTTGATTTTGAAGTCAACTCAACGTCGGACTCGAAGTCGAAGTCGTACTCGAACTGGAATTCTAACCCGATCTCGAAATCCAACTAGAAGTCGAACACGGACATGAATTCGAAATCGAACTCGAGTTCGAACACGAACTTGAAGCCTAACTCGAAGCCGAACTCGAATTCAAATTCGAACCTGAACTAGAAGTCCAACTAGAATTCGAACCCGAACTCGAATTTGAAACGGAACTCAAAGTCTAACTAGAAGTCGAATTCGAACTCGAACTCGAACTCGAGTGCAAATTCGAACCCGAACTGGAACTCGAATTGGAACACGAACACGATGTCTAAGTAAAAGTCGAACATGAACTGGATTTCGAACTCGAAATCGAATTCGAACCCGAACTCGAAGTCAAACTGGAATTCGAACTCGAACTCGACTTCGAACCCGAACTCACAGCCCAACTCGAATTCGAACTCGAACTCGAATTCGAACCCGAACTCGAAGTCCAACTAAAAGTCGAACTCGAAGTCGAATTGGAACACGAACACGAAGTCTAACTAAAAGACGAACCCGAACTCGAAGTCACATAGAATTCGAACCCGAGCTCGATTTGGAACCCGAACTCGAAGTCCAACTCGAATTCGAACTCGAACTCGAAGTCCAACCAGAATTCGAATCCGAACTCGAACTCGAACCCGACCTCAAAAGCGAACTCGATTTCGAACTCGAACTCGAATTGGAACCCGAACTCGAAGTCGAAGTCGAAGTCGAACTCGAATTCGAATTCGAACCCGAACTCAAAGTCCAACCAGAAGTCGAACCCGAAGTCGATTTCGAGCTCGAACTCGAATACGAACCCGAACTCAAAGTTCAACTAGATGTCGAACCCGAACTCGATTTGGAACTCGAACTCAGAGTCCAACTCGAATTCGAACCCGAACTCGAATTCGAACCGGAACTCAAAGTCCAACTAGAAGTCGAAGTCGAAATCGAACTCGGACTCGAGTCCGAACTCAAACCCGAACTCGAAACCGGACTCGAACTCGAATTGGAACACGAACACGATGTCTAACTAAAAGTCGAACCCGAACTCGAAGTCACATAGAATTCGAACCCGAGATCGATTTGGAACCCGAACTCGAAGTACAACTCGAATTCGAACTCGAACTCGAAGTCCAACCAGAATTCGAATCCGAACTCGAACTCGAACCCGACCTCGAAAACGAACTCGATTTCGAACTCGAACTCGAATTGGAACCCGAACTCGAAGTCGAAGTCGAAGGTGAACTCGAATTCGAATTCGAACCCGAACTCAAAGTCCAACTAGAAGTCGAACCCGAAGTCGATTTCGAACTCGAACTGGAATTCGAACCCGAACTCAGAGTCCAACTCGAATTCGAACTCGAAATAGAACTCCAACCCGAACTCGAAGTCCAACTAGAATTCGAACCCGAACTCGAATACAAACCCGAATTCAAAGTCCAACTCGAGTACGAACTCGAACTCGAAGTCGAACACGAACTCGAAGTTCAACTAGAAGTCGAACCCGCTTTCGTACTCGAACTGCAATTCGAACCCGAATTCTAAGTCCAACTCGAAGTCGAACTCGAATCCGAACTCGAAGTCGAAATGGAACTCGAATTCGAAGTTAAAGTCAACGTCGAACTTGAAGTCGATGTCGCAGACGAACTCGAAGTCCAACTAGAAGTCGAACTCGAACTCAAATTCGAACCCGAACTCGAAGACCAACTCGAATTCGCACTCGATCTCGATTTCGAACCCGAACTCGAAGTCCAACTAGAATTCGAACCCGAGCTCGATTTGGAACCCGAACTCGAAGTCCAATTCCAATTCGAACTCGAACTCGAAGTCCAACTAGAAGTCGAAACCGAACTCGAATTCGAACCCGAACTCAGAGTCCAACTCGAATTCGAACTCGAACTCGAATCCGAACTCGATTTCGAAGTCAACTCAACGTCGGACCCGAAGTCGAAGTCGCAGTCAAACTCGAATCTGAACTCGAACTCGAATTCGAACCCAAACTCGATTTCGAACCCGAACTCGAAGTCCAACTAGAATTTGAACCCAAACTCGAAGTCCAACTCGAATACGAACTCGAACTCGAATTCGAACACGAACTCGAAGTCCAACTAGAAGTCGAACCCGAACTCGATTTCGAACTCCAAATCGAATTAGAACCGGAATTCAAAGTCCAACTAGAAGTCGAATTCGAACGAAATCGAACTTGATTTCGAACTCGAGCTCGACTTCGAACTCGAACTCGAAACCTAACTCGAACTCGAAGTCCAACTAGAAGTCGAACCCGATCTCGAATTCGAAGTCGAACTCGAATTCGAACCCGAACTTGAAATCTAACTCGAAGTCGAACTCGACCTCAAATTCGAACCTGAACTCGAAGTCCAACTAGAATTCGAACCCGAACTCGAATTCGAACCGGAACTCAAAGTTCAACTAGAAGTCGAACTCGAACTCGAAGTCAAATTCGAACTCACACTCGAACTCGAGTCCGAACTCGAACTCGAATTGGACCAGGAATACGATGTCTAACTTTTAAGTCGAAGCCGAACTCGATTTCGAACTCGAAATCGAATTCGAACCGGAACTCAAAGCCCAACTAGAAGTCGAATTCGAACTCAAAGTCGAAGTCGAATTCGAACTCGAAGTCGAACTCGAATCCGAACTCGAACTCGAACTCGAATCCGAACTCGAACCCGAACTCGAAACCGAATTCGATTCCGAACTCGAACTCGCATTCGAAACCGATCTCGAAGTCCAACTCGAAGTCCACCTCGAACTCGAATTCGAACCAGAACTCGAAGTCCAACTCGAATTCTCACTCGATCTCGAATTCGAATTCGAACTCGAAGTCCAACTAGAAGTCGAACCCGAGCTCGATTTGGAACCCGAACTCGAAGTCAAACTCGAATTCAAACTCGAACTCGAAGTCCAACCAGAATTCGGATCCGAACTCGAACTCGATTTCCGGAACTCAAAGTCCAACTAGAAGTCGAAGTCGAAATCGAACTCGAACTCGAACTCGAGTCCGAACTCAAACCCGAACTCGAAACCGGACTCGAACTCGAATTGGAACACGAACACGATGTCTAACTAAAAGTCGAACCCGAACTCGAAGTCACATAGAATTCGAACCCGAGATCGATTTGGAACCCGAACTCGAAGTACAACTCGAATTCGAACTCGAACTCGAAGTCCAACCAGAATTCGAATCCGAACTCGAACTCGAACCCGACCTCGAAAACGAACTCGATTTCGAACTCGAACTCGAATTGGAACCCGAACTCGAAGTCGAAGTCGAAGTCGAACTCGAATTCGAATTCGAACCCGAACTCAAAGTCCAACTAGAAGTCGAACCCGAAGTCGATTTCGAGCCCGAACTCGAATACGAACCCGAACTCAAAGTTCAACTAGATGTCGAACCCGAACTCGATTTCGAACTCGAACTGGAATTCGAACCCGAACTCAGAGTCCAACTCGAATTCGAACTCGAAATCGAACTCGAACCCGAACTCGAAGTCCAACTAGAATTCGAACCCGAACTCGAATACAAACCCGAATTCAAAGTCCAACTCGAATACGAACTCGAACTCGAAGTCGAACACGAACTCAAATTTCAACTAGAAGTCGAACCCGATTTCGAACTCGAACTGCAATTCGAACCCGAATTCTAACTCCAACTCGAAATCGAACTCGAACTCGAATTCGAACCGGAACTCAGAGTCCAACTCGAATTCGAACCCGAACTCGAATTCGAACCGGAACTCAAAGTCCAACTAGAAGTCGAAGTCGAAATCGAACTCGAACTCGAACTCGAGTCCGAACTCAAACCCGAACTCGAAACCGGACTCGAACTCGAATTGGAACACGAACACGATGTCTAAGTAAAAGTCGAACCCGAACTCGAAGTCACATAGAATTCGAACCCGAGCTCGATTTGGAACCCGAACTCGAAGTACAACCTGAATTGGAACCCGAACTCGAAGTCGAAGTCGAAGTCGAACTCGAATTCGAATTCGAACCCGAACTCAAAGTCACATAGAATTCGAACCCGAGCTCGATTTGGAACCCGAACTCGAAGTACAGCTCGAATTCGAAGTCGAACTCCAAGTCCAACCAGAATTCCAATCCGAACTCGAACTCGAACCCGACCTCGAAAACGAACTCGATTTCGAACTCGAACTCGAATTGGAACCCGAACTCGAAGTCGAAGTCGAAGTCGAACTCGAATTCGAATTCGAACCCGAACTCAAAGTCCAACTAGAAGTCGAACCCGAAGTCGATTTTGAGCTCGAACTCGAATACGAACCCGAACTCAAAGTTCAACTAGATGTCGAACCCGAACTCGATTTCGAACTCGAACTGGAATTCGAACCCGAACTCAGAGTCCAACTCGAATTCCAACTCGAAATAGAACTCCAACCCGAACTCGAAGTCCAAGTAGAATTCGAACCCGAACTCGAATACAAACCCGAATTCAAAGTCCAACTCGAGTACGAACTCGAACTCGAAGTCGAACACGAACTCAAATTTCAACTAGAAGTCGAACCCGATTTCGAACTCGTACTGCAATTCGAACCCGAATTCTAAGTCCAACTCGAAGTCGAACTCGAACTCGAATTCGAACCGGAACTCAGAGTCCAACTCGAATTCGAACCCGAACTCGAATTCGAACCGGAACTCAAAGTCCAACTAGAAGTCGAAGTCGAAATCGAACTCGAACTCGAACTCGAGTCCGAACTCAAACCCGAACTCGAAACCGGACTCGAACTCGAATTGGAACACGAACACGATGTCTAACTAAAAGTCGAACCCGAACTCGAAGTCACATAGAATTCGAACCCGAGCTCGATTTGGAACCCGAACTCGAAGTACAACCTGAATTGGAACCCGAACTCGAAGTCGAAGTCGAAGCCGAACTCGAATTCGAATTCGAACCCGAACTCAAAGTCACATAGAATTCGAACCCGAGCTCGATTTGGAACCCGAACTCGAAGTACAACTCGAATTCGAACTCGAACTCGAAGTCCAACCAGAATTCGAATCCGAACTCGAACTCGAACCCGACCTCGAAAACGAACTCGATTTCGAACTCGAACTCGAATTGGAACCCGAACTCGAAGTCGAAGTCGAAGTCGAACTCGAATTCGAATTGGAACCCGAACTCAAAGTCCAACTAGAAGTCGAACCCGAAGTCGATTTCGAGGTCGAACTCGAATACGAACCCGAACTCAAAGTTCAACTAGATGTCGAACCCGAACTCGATTTCGAACTCGAACTGGAATTCGAACCCGAACTCAGAGTCCAACTCGAATTCGAACTCGAACCCGAACTCGAAGTCCAACTGGAATTCGAACTCGAACTCGAATACAAACCCGAATTCAAAGTCCAACTAGAATTCGAACCCGAACTCGAATACGAACCCGAACTCAAACTTTAACTAGATGTCGAACCCGAACTCGATTTCGAGCTCCAACTGGAATTCGAACCCGAACTCGGAGTCCAACTCGAATTCGAACTCGAAATCGAACTCGAACCCGAACTCGAAGTCCAACTAGAATTCGAACCCGAACTCGAATACAAACCCGAATTCAAAGTCCAACTCGAATACGAACTCGAACTCGAAGTCGAACACGAACTCGAACACGAACTCGAAGTTCAACTAGAAGTCGAACCGCTTTCGAACTAGAACTGCAATTCGAACCCGAATTCTAAGTCCAACTCGAAGTCGAACTCGAACTCGAATTCGTACCCGAACTCAGAGTCCAACTCGAATTCGAACCCGAACTCGAATTCGAACCGGAACTCAAAGTCCAACTAGAAGTCGAAGTCGAATTCGAACTCGAACTCGAGTCCGAACTCAAACCCGAACTCGAAACCGGACTCGAACTCGAATTGGAACACGAACACGATGTCTAACTAAAAGTCGAACCCGAACTCGAAGTCACATAGAATTCGAACCCGAGATCGATTTGGAACCCGAACTCGAAGTACAACTCGAATTCGAACTCGAACTCGAAGTCCAACCAGAATTCGAATCCGAACTCGAACTCGAACCCGGCCTCGAAAACGAACTCGATTTCGAACTCGAACTCGAATTGGAACCCGAACTCGAAGTCGAAGTCGAAGTCGAACTCGAATTCGAATTGGAACCCGAACTCAAAGTCCAACTAGAAGTCGAACCCGAAGTCGATTTCGAGCTCGAACTCGAATACGAACCCGAACTCAAAGTTCAACTAGATGTCGAACCCGAACTCGATTTCGAACTCCAACTGGAATTCGAACCCGAGCTCGAAGTTCAACTAGATATCGAACCCGAATTCGAATACAAACCCGAATTCAAAGTCCAACTCGAATACGAACTCGAACTCGAAGTCGAACACGAACTCGAAGTTCAACTAGAAGTCGAACCCGCTTTCGAACTCGAACTGCAATTCGAACCCGAATTCTAAGTCCAACTCGAAGTCGAACTCGAACTCGAATTCGAACCCGAACTCAGAGTCCAACTCGAATTCGAACTCGAAATCGAACTCGAACCCGAACTCGAAGTCCAACTAGAATTCGAACCCGAACTCGAATACAAACCCGAATTCAAAGTCCAACTCGAATACGAACTCGAACTCGAAGTCGAACACGAACTCGAAGTTCAACTAGAAGTCGAACCCGATTTCGAACTCGAACTGCAATTCGAACCCGAATTCTAAGTCCAACTCGAATACGAACTCGAATCCGAAGTCCAACTCGAATACGAACTCGAACTAGAATTCGAACACGAACTCGAACTCGAACCTGAACACTAAACCGAACTCGAATTCAAACTCGAACTCTAAGTCCAACTCGAAGTCGAACTCGAACTCGAATTCGAACCCGAACTCGAAGTCGAACACGAACTCGAAGTTCAACTAGAAGTCGAACCCGATTTCGAACTCGAACTGCAATTCGAACCCGAATTCTAAGTCCAACTCGAAGTCGAACTCGAACTCGAATTCGAACCCAAACTCAGAGTCCAACTCGAAATCGAACCCGAACTCGAATTCGAACCGCAACTCAAAGTCCAACTAGAAGTCGAAGTCGAAGTCGAAGTCGAACTCGAACTCGAGTCCGAACTCAAACCCGAACTCGAAACCGGACTCGAACTCGAATTGGAACACGAACACGATGTCTAAATAAAAGTCGAACCCGAACTCGAAGTCACATAGAATTCGAACCCGAGCTCGATTTGGAACCCGAACACGAAGTACAACTCGAATTCGAACTCGAACTCGAAGTCCAACCAGAATTCGAATCCGAACTCGAACTCGAACCCGACCTCGAAAACGAACTCGATTTCGAACTCGAACTCGAATTGGAACCCGATCTCGACGTCGAAGTCGAAGTCGAACTCGAATTCGAATTCAACCCGTACTCAAAGTCCAACGAGAAGTCGAACCCGAAGTCGATTTCGAGCTCGAACTCGAATACGAACCCGAACTCAAAGTTCAACTAGATGTCGAACCCGAACTCGATTTCGAACTCGAACTGGAATTCCAACCCGAACTTAGAGTCCAACTCGAATTCGAACACGAACCCGAACTCGAAGTCCAACTAGAATTCGAACCCGAACTCGAATACAAACCCGAATTCAAAGTCCAACTCGAATACGAACTCGAACTCGAAGTCGAACACGAACTCGAAGTTCAACTAGAAGTCGAACCCGATTTCGAACTCGAACTGCAATTCGAACCCGAATTCGAAGTCCAACTCGAAGTCGAACTCGAACTCGAATTCGAACCCAAACTCAGAGTCCAACTCGAATTCGAACCCGAACTCGAATTCGAACCACAACTCAAAGTCCAACTAGAAGTCGAAGTCGAAGTCGAACTCGAACTCGAACTCGAGTCCGAACTCAAACCCGAACTCGAAACCGGACTCGAACTCGAATTGGAACACGAACACGATGTCTAACTAAAAGTCGAACCCGAACTCCAAGTCACATAGAATTCGAAACCGAGATCGATTTGGAGCCCTAACTCGAAGTACAACTCGAATTCGAACTCGAACTCGAAGTCCAACCGGAATTCGAATCCGAACTCGATTTCGAACTCGAACTGGAATTCAAACCCGAACTCAGAGTCCAACTCGAATTCGAACTCGAAATCGAACTCGAACCCGAACTCGAAGTCCAACTAGAATTCGAACCCGAACTCGAATACAAACCCGAATTCAAAGTCCAACTCGAATACGAACTCGAACTCGAAGTCCAACTCGAATACGAACTCGAACTAGAATTCGCACACGAACTCGAACTCGAACCTGAACACTAAACCGAACTCGAATTCAAACTCGAACTCTAAGTCCAACTCGAAGTCGAACTCGAACTCGAATTCGAACCCGAACTCGAATTCGAACCGGAACTCAAAGTCCAACTAGAAGTCGAAGTCGAAATCGAACTCGAACTCGAACTCGAGTCCGAACTGAAACCCGAACTCGAAACCGGACTCGAGCTCGAATTGGAACTCGAACACGATGTCTAAATAAAAGTCGAACCCGAACTGGAAGTCACATAGAATTCGAACCCGAGCTCGATTTGGAACCCGAACTCGAAGTACAACTCGAATTTGAACTCGAACTCGAAGTCCAACCAGAATTCGAATCCGAACTCGAACTCGAACCCGACCTCGAAAACGAACTCGGTTTCGGACTCGAACTCGAATTGGAACACGAACACGATGTCTAACTAAAAGTCGAACCCGAATTCGAAGTCACATAGAATTCGAACCCGAGCTCGATTTGGAACCCTAACTCGAAGTACAACTCGAATTCGAACTCGAACTCGAAGTCCAACCAGAATTCGAATCCGAACTCGAACTCGAACCCGACCTCGAAAACGAACTCGATTTCGAACTCGAACTCGAATTGGAACCCGAACTCGAAGTCGAAGTCGAAGTCGAACTCGAATTCGATTTCGAACCCGAACTCAAAGTCCAACTAGAAGTCGAAACCGAAGTCGATTTCGAGCTCGAACTCGAATACGAACCCGAACTCAAAGTTCAACTCGAATTCGAACTCGAAATCGAACTCGAACCCGAACTCGAAGTCCAACTAGAATTCGAACCCGAACTCGAATACAAACCCGAATTCAAAGTCCAACTCGAATACGAACTCGAACTCGAAGTCGAACACGAACTCGAAGTTCAACTAGAAGTCGAACCCGATTTCGAACTCGAACTGCAATTCGAACCCGAATTCGAAGTCCAACTCGAAGTCGAACTCGAACTCGAATTCGAACCCAAACTCAGAGTCCAACTCGAATTCGAACCCGAACTCGAATTCGAACCACAACTCAAAGTCCAACTAGAAGTCGAAGTCGAAATCGAACTCGAACTCGAACTCGAGTCCGAACTCAAACCCGAACTCGAAACCGGACTCGAACTCGAATTGGAACACGAACACGATGTCTAACTAAAAGTCGAACCCGAACCTAAAGTCACATAGAATTCGAACCCGAGCTCGATTTGGAACCCGAACTCGAAGTACAACTCGAATTCGAACTCGAACTCGAAGTCCAACCAGAATTCGAATCCGAACTCGAACTCGAACCCGACCTCGAAAACGAACTCGATTTCGAACTCGAACTCGAATTGGAACCCGAACTCGAAGTCGAAGTCGAATTCGAATTCGAACTCGAACTCAAAGTCCAACTAGAAGTCGAACCCGAAGTCGATTTCGAGCTCGAACTCGAATACGAACCCGAACTCAAAGTTCAACTAGATGTCGAACTCGAACTCGATTTCGAACTCGAACTGGAATTCGAACCCGAACTCAGAGTCCAACTCGAATTCGAACTCGAAGTCCAACTAGAATTCGAACCAGAACTCGAATACAAACCCGAATTCAAAGTCCAACTCGAATACGAACTCGAACTCGAAGTCCAACTCGAATACGAACTCGAACTAGAATTCGAACACGAACTCGAACTCGAACCTGAACACTAAACCGAACTCGAATTCAAACCCGAACTCTAAGTCCAACTCGAAGTCGAACTCGAACTCGAATTCGAACCCGAACTCGAATTCGAACCGGAACTCAAAGTCCAACTAGAAGTCGAAGTCGAAATCGAACTCGAACTCGAACTCGAGTCCGAACTCAAACCCGAACTCGAAACCGGACTCGAACTCGAGTTGGAACATGAACACGATGTCTAACTAAATGTCGAACCCGAACTCGAAGTCACATAGAATTCGAACCCGAGCTCGATTTGGAACCCGAACTCGAAGTACAACTCGAATTGAAACCCGAACTCGAAGTCGAAGTCGAAGTCGAACTCGAATTCGAATTCGAACCCGAACTCAAAGTTCAACTAGATGTCGAATCCGAACTCGATTTCGAACTCGAACTGGAATTCGAACCCGAACTCAGAGTCCAACTCGAATTCGAACTCGAACCCGAATTCAAAGTCCAACTCGAATACGAACTCGAACTCGAAGTCGAACACGAACTCGAAGTTCAACTAGAAGTCGAACCCGATTTCGATCTCGAACTGCAATTCGAACCCGAATTCTAAGTCCAACTCGAAGTCGAACTCGACCTCGAATTCGAACCCGAACTCAGAGTCCAACACGAATTCGAACCCGAACTCGAATTCGAACCGGAACTCAAAGTCCAACTAGAAGTCGAAGTCGAAATCGAATTCGAACTCGAACTCGAGTCCGAACTCAAACCCGAACTCGAAACCGGACTCGAACTCGAATTGGAACTCGAACACGATGTCTAAATAAAAGTCGAACCCGAACTCGAAGTCACATAGAATTCGAACCCGAGCTCGATTTGCAACCCGAACTCGAAGTACAACTCGAATTCGAACTCGAACTCGAAGTCCAACCAGAATTCGAATCCGAACTCGAACTCGAACCCGACCTCGAAAACGAACTCGATTTCGAACTCGAACTCGAATTGGAACCCGAACTCGAAGTCGAAGTCGAAGTCGAACTCGAATTCGAATTCGAACCCGTACTCAAAGTCCAACTAGAAGTCGAACCCGAAGTCGATTTCGAGCTCGAACTCGAATATGAACCCGAACTCAAAGTTCAACTAGATGTCGAACCCGAACTCGATTTTGAACTCGAACTGGAATACGAACCCGAACTCAGAGTCCAACTCGAATTCGAACACGAACCCGAACTCGAAGTCCAACTAGAATTCGAACCCGAACTCGAGTCCAAACCCGAATTCAAAGTCCAACTCGAATACGAACTCGAACTCGAAGTCGAACACGAACTCGAAGTTCAACCAGAAGTCGAACCGGATTTCGAACTCGAACTGCAATTCGAACCCGAATTCTAAGTCCAACTCGAAGTCGAACTCGAACTCGAATTCGAACCCGAACTCAGAGTCCAACTCGAATTCGAACCCGAACTCGAATTCGAACCGCAACTCAAAGTCCAACTGGAAGTCGAAGTCGAAGTCGAACTCGAACTCGAATTGGAACACGAACACGATGTCTAACTAAAAGTCGAACCCGAACTCGAAGTCACATAGAATTCGAAACCGAGATCGATTTGGAACCCTAACTCGAAGTACAACTCGAATTCGAACTCGAACTCGAAGTCCAACCAGAATTCGAATCCGAACTCGAACTCGAACCCGACATCGAAAACGAACTCGATTTCGAACTCGATCTCGAATTGGAACCCGATCTCGAAGTCGAAGTCGAACTCGAATTCGAATTCGAACCCGAACTCAAAGTCCAACTAGAAGTCGAACCCGAAGTCGATTTCGAGCTCGAACTCGAATACGAACCCGAACTCAAAGTTCAACTAGATGTCGAACCCGAACTCGATTTCGAACTCGAACTGGAATTCGAACCCGAACTCAGAGTCCAACTCGAATTCGAACTCGAAATCGAACTCGAACCCGAACTCGAAGTCCAACTAGAATTCGAACCCGAACTCGAATACAAACCCGAATGCAAAGTCCAACTCGAATACGAACTCGAACTCGAAGTCGAACACGAACTCGAAGTTCAACTAGAAGTCGAACCCGATTTCGAACTCGAACTGCAATTCGAACCCGAATTCTAAGTCCAACTCGAAGTCGAACTCGAACTCGAATTCGAACCCGAACTCAGAGTCCAACTCGAATTCGAACCCGAACTCGAATTCGAACCGGAACTCAAAGTCCAACTAGAAGTCGAAGTCGAAATCGAATTCGAACACGAACTCGAGTCCGAACTCAAACCCGAACTCGAAACCGGACTCGAACTCGAATTGGAACACGAACACGATGTCTAAATAAAAGTCGAACCCGAACTCGAAGTCACATAGAATTCGAACCCGAGCTCGATTTGGATCCCGAACTCGAAGTACAACTCGAATTCGAACTCGAACTCGAAGTCCAACCAGAATTCGAATCCGAACTCGAACTCGAACCCGACCTCGAAAACGAACTCGATTTCGAACTCGAACTCGAATTGGAACCCGAACTCGGTCGAAGTCGAAGTCGAACTCGAATTCGAATTCGAACCCGTACTCAAAGTCCAACTAGCAGTCGAACCCGAAGTCGATTTCGAGCTCGAACTCGAATACGAACCCGAACTCAAAGTTCAACTAGATGTCGAACCCGAACTTGATTTCGAACTCGAACTGGAATTCGAACCCGAACTCAGAGTCCAACTCGAATTCGAACACGAACCCGAACTCGAAGTCCAACTAGAATTCGAACCCGAACTCGAGTCCAAACCCGAATTCAAAGTCCAACTCGAATACGAACTCGAAATCGAACTCGAGCACGAACTCGAAGTTCAACTAGAAGTCGAACCCGAAGTCGATTTCGAGCTCGAACTAGAATACGAACCCGAACTCGAAGTTCAACTGGAAGTCGAACCCGCTTTCGAACTCGAACTGCAATTCGAACCCGAATTCTAAGTCCAACTCGAAGTCGAACCCGAACTCGAATTCGAACCGGAACTCAAAGTCCAACTAGAAGTCGAAGTCGAAATCGAACTCGAACTCGAACTCGAGTCCTAACTCAAACCCTAACTCGAAACCGGACTCGAACTCGAATTTGAACACGACCACGATGTCTAACTAAAAGTCGAACCCGAAATCGAAGTCACATAGAATTCGAACCCGAGCTCGATTTGGAACCCGAACTCGAAGTACAACTCGAAATCGAACTCGAACTCGAAGTCCAACCAGAATTCGAATCCGAACTCGAACTCGAACCCGACCTCGAAAACGAACTCGATTTCGAACTCGAACTCGAATTGGAACCCGAACTCGAAGTCGAAGTCGAAGTCGAACTCGAATTCGAATTCGAACTCGAACTCAAAGTCCAACTAGAAGTCGAACCCGAAGTCGATCTCGAGCTCGAACTCGAATACGAACCCGAACTCAAAGTTCAACTAGATGTCGAACCCGAACTCGATTTCGAACTCGAACTCGAACTCGAAGTCCAACCAGAATTCGAATCCGAACCCAAACTCGAATACAAACCCGAATTCAAAGTTCAACTCGAATACGAACTCGAACTCGAACACGAACTCGAAGTTCAACTAGAAGTCGAACCCGCTTTCGAACTCGAACTGCAATTCGAACCCGAATTCTAAGTCCAACTCGAAGTCGAACTCGAACTCGAATTCGAACCCGAACTCGAATTCGAACCGGAACTCAAAGTTCAACTAGAAGTCGAAGTCGAAATCGAACTCGAACTCGAACTCGAGTCCGAACTCAAACCCGAACTCGAAACCGGACTCGAACTCGAATTGGAACACGAACACGATGTCAAACTAAAAGTCGAACCCGAACTCGAAGTCACATAGAATTCGAACCCGAGATCGATTTGGAACCCGAACTCGAAGTACAACTCGAATTCGAACTCGCACTCGAAGTCCAACCAGAATTCGAATCCGAACTCGAACTCGAACCCGGCCTCGAAAACGAACTCGATTTCGAACTCGAACTCGAATTGGAACCCGAACTCGAAGTCGAAGTCGAAGTCGAACTCGAATTCGAATTGGAACCCGAAATCAAAGTCCAACTAGAAGTCGAACCCGAAGTCGATTTCGAGCTCGAACTCGAATACGAACCCGAACTCAAAGTTCAACTAGATGTCGAGCCCGAACTCGATTTCGAACTCCACCTGGAATTCGAACCCGAACTCAGAGTCCAACTCGAATTCGAACTCGAAATCGAACTCGAACCCGAGCTCGAAGTCCAACTAGAATTCGAACCCGAACTCGAATACAAACCCGAATTCAAAGTCCAACTCGAATACGAACTCGAACTCGAAGTCGAACACGAACTCGAAGTTCAACCAGAAGTCGAACCCGCTTTCGAACTCGAACTGCAATTCGAACCCGAATTCTAAGTCCAACTCGAAGTCGAACTCGAACTCGAATTCGAACCAGAACTCAGAGTCCAACTCGAATTCGAACCCGAACTCGAATTCGAACCGGAACTCAAACTCCAACTAGAAGTCGAAGGCGAAATCGAACTCCAACTCGAACTCGAGTCCGAACTCAAACCCGAACTCGAAACCGGACTCGAACTCGAATTGGAACACGAACACGATGTCTAACTAAAAGTCGAACCCGAACTCGAAGTCACATAGAATTCGAACCCGAGCTCGATTTGGAACCCGAACTCGAAGTACAACCTGAATTGGAACCCGAACTCGAAGTCGAAGTCGAAGTCGAACTCGAATTCGAATTCGAACCCGAACTCAAAGTCACATAGAATTCGAACCCGAGCTCGATTTGGAACCCGAACTCGAAGTACAACTCGAATTCGAACTCGAACTCGAAGTCCAACTAGAATTCGAATCCGAACTCGAACTCGAACCCGGCCTCGAAAACGAACTCGATTTCGAACTCGAACTCGAATTGGAACCCGAACTCGAAGTCGAAGTCGAAGTCGAACTCGAATTCGAATTCGAACCCGAACTCAAAGTCCAACTAGAAGTCGAACCCGAAGTCGATTTCGAGCTCGAACTCGAATACGAACCCGAACTCAAAGTTCAACTAGATGTCGAACCCGAACTCGATTTCGAACTCCACCTGGAATTCGAACCCGAACTCAGAGTCCAACTCGAATTCGAACTCGAAATCGAACTCGAACCCGAGCTCGAAGTCCAACTAGAATTCGAACCCGAACTCGAATACAAACCCGAATTCAAAGTCCAACTCGAATACGAACTCGAACTCGAAGTCGAACACGAACTCGAAGTTCAACTAGAAGTCGAACCCGCTTTCGAACTCGAACTGCAATTCGAACCCGAATTCTAAGTCCAACTCGAAGTCGAACTCGAACTCGAATTCGAACCAGAACTCAGAGTCCAACTCGAATTCGAACCCGAACTCGAATTCGAACCGGAACTCAAAGTCCAACTAGAAGTCGAAGGCGAAATCGAACTCGAACTCGAACTCGAGTCCGAACTCAAACCCGAACTCGAAACCGGACTCGAACTCGAATTGGAACACGAACACGATGTCTAACTAAAAGTCGAACCCGAACTCGAAGTCACATAGAATTCGAACCCGAGCTCGATTTGGAACCCGAACTCGAAGTACAACCTGAATTGGAACCCGAACTCGAAGTCGAAGTCGAAGTCGAACTCGAATTCGAATTCGAACCCGAACTCAAAGTCACATAGAATTCGAACCCGAGCTCGATTTGGAACCCGAACTCGAAGTACAACTCGAATTCGAACTCGAACTCGAAGTCCAACCAGAATTCCAATCCGAACTCGAACTCGAACCCGACCTCGAAAACGAACTCGATTTCGAACTCGAACTCGAATTGGAACCCGAACTCGAAGTCGAAGTCGAAGTCGAACTCGAATTCGAATTCGAACCCGAACTCAAAGTCCAACTAGAAGTCGAACCCGAAGTCGATTTCGAGCTCGAACTCGAATACGAACCCGAACTCAAAGTTCAACTAGATGTCGAACCCGAACTCGATTTCGAACTCCAACTGGAATTCGAACCCGAACTCAGAGTCCAACTCGAATTCGAACTCGAAATCGAACTCGAACCCGAACTCGAAGTCCAAGTAGAATTCGAACCCGAACTCGAATACAAACCCGAATTCAAAGTCCAACTCGAATACGAACTCGAACTCGAAGTCGAACACGAACTCAAATTTCAACTAGAAGTCGAACCCGATTTCGAACTCGAACTGCAATTCGAACCCGAATTCTGAGTCCAACTCGAAGTCGAACTCGAACTCGAATTCGAACCAGAACTCAGAGTCCAACTCGAATTCGAACCCGAACTCGAATTCGAACCGGAACTCAAAGTCCAACTAGAAGTCGAAGTCGAAATCGAACTCGATCTCGAACTCGAGTCCGAACTCAAACCCGAACTCGAAACCGGACTCAAACTCGAATTGGAACACGAACACGATGTCTAACTAAAAGTCGAACCCGAACTCGAAGTCACATAGAATTCGAACCCGAGCTCGATTTGGAACCCGAATCGAAGTACAACTCGAATTCGAACTCGAACTCGAAGTCCAACCAGAATTCGAATCCGAACTCGAACTCGAACCCGACCTCGAAAACGAACTCGATTTCGAACTCGAACTCGAATTGGAACCCGAACTCGAAGTCGAAGTCGAAGTCGAACTCGAATTCGAATTGGAACCCGAACTCAAAGTCCAACTAGAAGTCGAACCCGAAGTCGATTTCGAGCTCGAACTCGAATACGAACCCGAACTCAAAGTTCAACTAGATGTCGAACCCGAACTCGATTTCGAACTCGAACTGGAATTCGAACCCGAACTCAGAGTCCAACTCGAATTCGAACTCGAACCCGAACTCGAAGTCCAACTGGAATTCGAACTCGAACTCGAATACAAACCCGAATTCAAAGTCCAACTAGAATTCGAACCCGAACTCGAATACGAACTCGAACTCAAACTTTAACTAGATGTCGAACCCGAACTCGATTTCGAGCTCCAACTGGAATTCGAACCCGAACTCGGAGTCCAACTCGAATTCGAACTCGAAATCGAACTCGAACCCGAACTCGAAGTCCAACTAGAATTCGAACCCGAACTCGAATACAAACCCGAATTCAAAGTCCAACTCGAATACGAACTCGAACTCGAAGTCGAACACGAACTCGAACACGAACTCGAAGTTCAACTAGAAGTCGAACCCGCTTTCGAACTAGAACTGCAATTCGAACCCGAATTCTAAGTCCAACTCGAAGTCGAACTCGAACTCGAATTCGTACCCGAACTCAGAGTCCAACTCGAATTCGAACCCGAACTCGAATTCGAACCGGAACTCAAAGTCCAACTAGAAGTCGAAGTCGAATTCGAACTCGAACTCGAGTCCGAACTCAAACCCGAACTCGAAACCGGACTCGAACTCGAATTGGAACACGAACACGATGTCTAACTAAAAGTCGAACCCGAACTCGAAGTCACATAGAATTCGAACCCGAGATCGATTTGGAACCCGAACTCGAAGTACAACTCGAATTCGAACTCGAACTCGAAGTCCAACCAGAATTCGAATCCGAACTCGAACTCGAACCCGGCCTCGAAAACGAACTCGATTTCGAACTCGAACTCGAATTGGAACCCGAACTCGAAGTCGAAGTCGAAGTCGAACTCGAATTCGAATTGGAACCCGAACTCAAAGTCCAACTAGAAGTCGAACCCGAAGTCGATTTCGAGCTCGAACTCGAATACGAACCCGAACTCAAAGTTCAACTAGATGTCGAACCCGAACTCGATTTCGAACTCCAACTGGAATTCGAACCCGAGCTCGAAGTTCAACTAGATGTCGAACCCGAACTCGAATACAAACCCGAATTCAAAGTCCAACTCGAATACGAACTCGAACTCGAAGTCGAACACGAACTCGAAGTTCAACTAGAAGTCGAACCCGCTTTCGAACTCGAACTGCAATTCGAACCCGAATTCTAAGTCCAACTCGAAGTCGAACCCGAACTCGAATTCGAACCGGAACTCAAAGTCCAACTAGAAGTCGAAGTCGAAATCGAATTCGAACTCGAACTCGAAGTCCAACCAGAATTCGAATCCGAACTCGAACTCGAACCCGACCTCGAAAACGAACTCGATTTCGAACTCGAACTCGAATTGGAACCCGAACTCGAAGTCGAAGTCGAAGTCGAACTCGAATTCGAATTCGAACTCGAACTCAAAGTCCAACTAGAAGTCGAACCCGAAGTCGATTTCGAGCTCGAACTCGAATATGAACCCGAACTCAAAGTTCAACTAGATGTCGAACCCGAACTCGATTTCGAACTCGAACTCGAACTCGAAGTCCAACCAGAATTCGAATCCGAACCCGAACTCGAATACAAACCCGAATTCAAAGTCCAACTCGAATACGAACTCGAACTCGAAGTCGAACACGAACTCGAAGTTCAACTAGAAGTCGAACCCGCTTTCGAACTCGAACTGCAATTCGAACCCGAATTCTAAGTCCAACTCGAAGTCGAACTCGAACTCGAATTCGTACCCGAACTCAGAGTCCAACTCGAATTCGAACCCGAACTCGAATTCGAACCGGAACTCAAAGTCCAACTAGAAGTCGAAGTCCAAATCGACCTCGAACTCGAACTCGAACTCGAGTCCGAACTCAAACCCGAACTCGAAACCGGACTCGAACTCGAATTGGAACACGAACACGATGTCTAACTAAAAGTCGAACCCGAACTCGAAGTCACATAGAATTCGAACCCGAGCTCGATTTGGAACCCGAACTCGAAGTACAACTCGAATTCGAACTCGAACTCGAAGTCCAACCAGAATTCGAATCCGAACTCGAACTCGAACCCGACCTCGAAAACGAACTCGATTTCGAACTCGAACTCGAATTGGAACCCGAACTCGAAGTCGAAGTCGAAGTCGAACTCGAATTCGAATTGGAACCCGAACTCAAAGTCCAACTAGAAGTCGAACCCGAAGTCGATTTCGAGCTCGAAGTCGAATACGAACCCGAACTCAAAGTTCAACTAGATGTCGAACCCGAACTCGATTTCGAACTCCAACTGGAATTCGAACCCGAACTCAGAGTCCAACTCGAATTCGAACTCGAAATCGAACTCGAACCCGAACTCGAAGTCCAACTAGAATTCGAACCCGAACTCGAATACAAACCCGAATTCAAAGTCCATCTCGAATACGAACTCGAACTCGAAGTCGAACACGAACTCGAAGTTCAACTAGAAGTCGAACCCGCTTTCGAACTCGAACTGCAATTCGAACCCGAATTCTAAGTCCAACTCGAAGTCGAACTCGAACTCGAAGTCCAACTCGAATTCGAACTCGAACTTGAAATCCAACCAGAATTCGAATCCGAACTCGAACTCGAACCCGACCTCGAAAACGAACGCGATTTCGAACTCGAACTCGAATTGGAACCCGAATTCGAATTCGAGCCCGAACTCGAAGTCCAACTGGAAGTCGAACTCGAACTCGAACTCGAATTCGAACCCGAACTCGAAGTCCAACTAGAAGTCGAACCCGAAGTCGATTTCGAGCTCGAAATCGAATTGGATCCTGAACTCGAAGTCCAACTCGAAGTCGAACTCGAACTCGAATTCGAACCCGAACTCGAAGTCCGACTAGAATTCGAACCCGAACTCGAAGTCCAATTCAATAATATCATGGCTGATCTGCCCGAGTCCTCAGGTACACAGATTTACCCTTTCCCTGTAACCCCAATTCCCTTCTGTGTAATCGGTTATCTAACTCTGTGTTAAATATATTTGACCAGTTAAATCCCACTTCTCCCCCGGGCACATTGTTCTGCTGATGCGCCGTTCTCTGAGAAAAGCACCACTCTTTATCTCCATCCTAATTGTTTTCCTCTGGTCCTTGAGCTATGTCCCGTCGTTATGATCTGATTTAGCAGGAAACAACTTTCCTCTTTCTGTCTTATCTATCCTTCTCTGAGGATTCTGTGTTTCTATAAGATGTCCTTTGAATTTCCTGGATCCGCCGAGTTTAGTCCAAGGGAACTCAATCTCTCCGTCATAGGTTTGCAACTTCATTTCCGAAGCAACCTGGTGATTATCCGCTGATAACCCGTACATGTTGAGTCAAATAAGGAGACCAGAACTGCCTGTGCAGGTGACAGGATATTCAGATCATAATGGATGCAACTCCAACTTGTGCAGCCGCAGCAGTGACGCCTCTCTGCGTGGTAGGCTGAATGTCTTTTATGCACGGTTTGATGTACAGAACGACATGGCAGCGAGAAAACCCCTTCTTCCTGAGGAGCAGCACTGTCTCTGGCCGCAGCTGATGTGAGGGTAATCCTCGCAAAGATCAAACCGCATAAAGCTGTGGGGCCTGAATACCCTCAGCGTCCGATGCTGGGTAACTAAGCAGCCCTGTTAACAGAGATTCTAACGGACAACTTCAACATCTCTTTAGAAGAGTGTTCTGTCCGCTCCAGCTTCAAGGTAGTTGCCATCATCCCGGTGCCCACGAGGGCGACAGTAACCTGAATTAATACCTATCGTTGAGCGGCGCTCATTTCAACAAAAATGCCATGCTTTGAGTAGCTGGTTATCGATCGCATTAAGTTCCATCCTCTTCATCTATTGAACCCTTTCCAGATGGCTCATATAGGTCCATTGATAATGCTACATCATTTGCACCTCAATCCACCTTAGCCCACCTGGAAAATGGCTCCTCAGACGCCAGGATGCTGTTGATCCCCAGTGCAGCTCATCGTTTAACACAGCCATCCCAAAACGCTGGTGACTAAAATGTCTTCTTTGGGCTCAACAGCTTTCTCTGTAACAGGACCTTGCATTTCTTGACAGAAAGACCACAGTTAGGCTGTATGTCCAGCTCCATCTGTCACAACCCCGAATGGTTGGTAGAATATTCTGAGGGCTTTGAGTTGTTCCTGTATTCCCTGCGTTTTGCTAAATGTAATGACAACGTACTGTTCCGCTTCGGGTATATCTGTTAGAGTTAGATTACATTTAAGTTGCATCTGTATTTGGATACTTCCAATTAGTTCTCCTGGAGACTTTGCAGATGTCAAATTGAGTGTCTCTTATTAGAATGGCTTCTTGTAAGCTTGTCAAGGTTTTGGGGTGTTATATAGCTGGGCACGGATTTTTTGCTGCCCTGGTGTGTATGAGTTGTGTCCGTGCTAAACTCTTGGGTGTCGGTGGCCCTGGTCCCTGCCCAGTGAATTTCTAGAGGACTTATTCTGAGCTATCCAAGAGCTTATAAATTCTGCTGTATTGTCTCTTTTGTTAATAAAATGTTTAGTTTTGTTTAATCCTTCTGGCTCTGCTTCACACTACACTTGGGTCCAAAGATCCAGTGTAGTCTTCCTCGTCAACTATTCTTGTAAGCTGCTCGAAAAGCTCTATAGACATAAAGCTAATATGAACAAAGACAATGGACAATAGACAATAGGTGCAGGAGTAGGCCATTCGGCCTTTCGAGCCAGCACCGCCGTTCACTGTGATCATGGCTGATCATCCACAATCAGTATCCAGTTTCTGCCTTATCCCCAACGTAGTCAAAGCTACGTTGACTGTCTCTAATCAGGCTCTGTCTATCCAAATATATACATACTTAATATGTCTAGTTCTCGAGAATATTCCATTAATTTGCCCATTACTGACATCAGAATCAGATGCTTTTAATTTCATGGAAGCTTTCTTAAACAACAGAACAACAAACCGACTGGACATCACCCGTGGTTAAGGATATTTGAAATCTATCTGCGATGGCCCTTGCTAACTTTACGCTAACCTTCAACAGGGACAAAGGGGACACTTTACAAGGTCATGGGGTATTCACACCCCAATTTGCCTCCTCGGTTGTAATTAGTATAGTTTCCATGACCTCGTTAATGTTTTACCTAGATATATAGACTGTGTGTCCGTTGCCTCGGAAAACAAAAATGGAAAAAAAACTCATTTAAGATCTCCCCAATCTCAATTGGACCTATTTACAAATGGCCACGCTGACCAACAAGAAAGTCAATGTTGTCCCTTGTTATCCTTTTGCTCTTCATATGTCTGCAGAAGGCCTTGGCATCCTCCGTCCTCTTGTCTGCCAGAGCAACCTTATACTTTCCTTTCGCTCTCCTGATTTCCCTCTTGAGTGCTGTTTTGCATTCTTTACATGATCGAATCATCATGCACTCCTTGTCCCTGGTGTGTCAAGATGAACACTGTTGTCCCGGTCTATCGCAGAGGGAGAAATCCTCAGAACTGTCACAATGTATAGTCTCATCATTGGTGTTCCACCGCTCACTGTTAATGTCACTTTCAGCAGAGAGAATGATCAAGTCATTGTTCTCCGTGGCCAGAGACACCGTGTCTGCATCTGTATCCCACAACCGAGTTAATCCTGGGACGATACGTACCCCAGACTTTTGAACACGTTTGTCCCGCGTACCCGCCTTTTCCTCGCCTCGACGCCCCAGTCACTTTGTGTCGTCCCGTCGCCTCCCATAACTGAACAGGCTAATGCGCTTGTGAAATGGGAGTGCACGGGGTCTGTCTTTTTTGTATGTTAAATTAAAAACAGCTGTTGAAGTTAAAAAGTTTGGGCAGGAGTTGCATACGACTCTATCATCACCTTTAGAGACCTTCTGATTAACCTCATTTTCTGCTGGGAAGTTTGTGCAACTCCAGTGTACAGTGGGCAAGGGGGTTTATATTCTTGCTGGTGTTGAAACTTGTTTAAGTTTCTTACTGAGAGCACTCTGTGGAGAGAGGACCCGAAGGACAGCTGCCTCCTATCGTTCAGCAATCCTACTCTTCAGACAGACGATGACAGGATCACTGGGGAGACTCGACTTTTCTGTGCAATTCAGCTGCATCAACAATTCATGTGGTCCTTTACAGGACACAAAGGGAAGTTGGAACTGTGGATGTTACAGCAAGTCAAGTTAATGCAGTGTCTTGGCAAGGATAGTTCACAGATAGTGTGCAGTCAACCCAGGGAAGAAAGGTCTTTGAAGAGCAGAGTTTTCCTTTGTATAGCAGAGGACTGGAGCCATTTTGCACACCAAAACAGGATGAGGATGCAAACGAAGTGTTCCAGGGTGACACTTAATATTGGTCACAAACAAGAGAAATCTGCAGATGCTGGAAATCCAAGCAACACACACAAAATGCTGAAGGAACTCAGCAGACCAAGCATAATCGATGGAAAAGAGTAAACAGTCGACGTTTCCGACCGGCACCCTTCGCCAGACTGATTTGGTTCGTTACCTTTCTACTGTGGTGGGACCATGCGGGAATTGATAGTTGAAAACAAAAGCCCCGGATTAATATGCTCAGAATGATGGACTCTGTGTAACAACGAACAACAAACAAGTAACAAAGAACGGTGCTGAGATATAGATTCTCAGGAGGTACTTGAGGAAAGAGGCTGACAATAACGTCGCTTTCTTCTCGGAAAACTGTACCGTCCCGGGTTCACAGCAGCCGAGCTATTCCACCTTCCCAATGCCCAACACAAATTCTTAGTCCGCTTTTATTTGTCTTTTGAATGTAATATTCCCGTTGAATAATGTAGTAAAATTCATCTCTCCCCGTCGGGGAATTGAACCCCGTCTCCCGCGTGACAGGCGGGGATACTAACCACTATACTAACGAGGAATTGCTTTTGACAGCTCATGTCATGCACATTTAAGAGGACAGGAGGGTGAACAGAATTATCTTGATGTTTCTCAGCTGTAATACTGGAGCCTTTCACTCGTGTCCCTCCCACAGCAGTGTCTCAGTTTGCTCCAGCGATTCAGTCACCTGTTGTGTTCAAGGATTAGCGAAGGGAAGTGCTCTCATTCGAGCCCAAATCCGTGTTGTTGCAATCAACATTTTTAATCACAGTTATATATTTATATTTCTGCTTTTTTTTTTGTGCGACAAGCGGGAAATGATATGTAGCGAATCGCATTCTGAAGCGATCACTCCCACTTCATTGAAACACTGGGTGCTGTGTATCTCCGGTCTGTCGGAGGATGGCGACCTCAACCGGACATAACAGGAACTGCACCAGAGTGAGGAATCACAGTGACCACATTCAGAAAACAGCTCGAACCACAGTCATACACTTCTAGCGTCCGAGTGGTCCAACCCTGACAAATCGCGTACGAATTCCCGAAGTTATTTAAATCGACGGGTGAGTGTAAAATTATTATTCACCCTGGGCTGGCCAGTGGATCAAGGATTGAAGTGCTGTCCCTCGCATTTTCCCCGGTGAACCGATCAGTGCAGCTTCCTGCTCGCACTCTAAATCAGATTCCCACAGCCAACTAGGACACATCAAAACATGTCGGATGATGTGTTCACACAGAGTGCGGTCAGTCTAATCACCACCCACTCTGTCTATTTAAACACATATGATCTCTCTCTCATCCCCATCCTCTATTACTAGGATAAATTAAACCCTTTATTGTGATTCACAAATGTAATACAGTATAGATTCACAGAATCATGCGACCATAAAACAGGCTTTTCGTCCCACAATGTCCGTGTTGACAATCAACTACCGATCACACCGGAAAAGAGCTCGCTTACTAGCTGTTGCCTTCAGTGTCTTGATGATTCAGGTGGTCGCCCAGACAATTATTTAATGTTGTGGGTGCACCTGTCTCACCAGCCACTCGGGCATAGGTTCCAGTTTCCAAAAACATCCGCATGAATTTCTCTATGTGATGCTCTCTAAGTTTACACACGTCAGGACAGTTTTCTACTATCCTGATAGGCCCGGGTTAATTTGATATGACCTCCGTCACCTCCAGAGCTCTCCATGGAAACAATCGTCAATCCATCGGCCGAATAGACGCCCATGGGCCCAGCACGCTGCCGCTGCGCCTCCCTGCTGTTGTCTGAACGTGGTGACGCGCTGCTCCGTTGTGAACGTTGCTCATTCTTCTCTTCATTTTCATTTGTCGATTCTTTACTGACGTCACATCATTTCATAGAAACACAGAAAACCTACAGCACAATACAGGCCCTTCGGCCCACAAAGCTGTGCCGAACATGTCCTTAACCGACAAATTGCCTAGGGTTACCCATTGCCGTCTAGTTTTCTAAGCTACAATGGAGGGCGTCCTTTATAAATGTTTCCTTTATTAACTGTTCTTTGTTGATTTATTTTGCACCTTTCTCTCTGCTTTTCTTCTCGTATTTGCTATTTCCTGCCCCATCCTGATATTATCTCTGTGCTGTCGGTGCTCCGACCCATTCGGAGACCTCGTTCCCGACATGTCAGCAATGAATGTGTTTCACATTATTTACTGAACCCAGTTTCAGTGGCCCTGCTGTCACACATTCTGTTCATACTCCACCGTTTCTCTCCCGCGTTCTCTCTCTTTGTCTCCGGGCTGTCCTTCGGCATAAATATCAATGGATAGCGGCTGAGCTGCAGCTGAATTGATCCGAAGTAGACTCTTTCCTCCTGTGGCCTCAATCGCCGCCTGAGGAAGGTAGACCCAAACAACCCCGCTCTCCTGCCTGCCTGAGGAAAGATATCTTTAACGACCGAGGGGATGAGACAGAGGGTCATAAGGTTTGTCCGGTCAGGAGAACCTGACGAATGCTGGCCGATACTCTCTGGAATAATCCTATTCCTTTGCATACTCACTGAGCCACAAGATCAGGAGTCGGGGCCAATTCTGAAGAGGTACGGTACAACAGGAAAGCAGTTCAGTCCATGTTGGCGGCAGATGATCATCCGCATGTTTAGAGTGATAAGAGTAACTCAATCCATAGAATTTCCAACGAACGCCCTGAATTCATAACAAGAGCTTTGAAGCACAGTAAAATAAACAAATTCCTTTTCCTTATTCAATAGCTTTTTTTTTCAGGAGACGGCGACAAAATTAACTCTTCAGGAGACGGGATAAAATAATTTCAAATTACGTGGACGCGAGTTATTCCCTCCGCAGTGGAAAATCCCCGCTGAAATGTAATGAACATCTGGTCTACCGCCCTAATCCCTTGGCCATGACAACTACGAAACTCAGCCTGGGAGACGGGAGGACATTTTTCGAGGGACCTCATCACTAAGTTCCAGAGCGATGCGGCTCAACATCAACGTCAGGGTCATAGAAGCAGGACTGACATACTCTCCCCATCCACTCTTTATAGGCTTTTCAATATTCGATAGGTTTTAATGAGATCCTCCCTCATTCTTCTAAATTCTAACGGGTAGAGGCTCAGAGTCACTAAACGCTTCTCTTATTTTAGCCGTTTCATTCCGGGATCAATCTCGTGAAACTCCTCTGTTCCCACACAACGCCAGCGCATCCCTTATTAGAAATGAGGCCCAAATTGCCTACAAAATTCCGAGTGAATCTGATCAATGTCTTCCAATACATTTTCATTCTATCCTTGTTTTTAAATGCTCATCCTCACGGAATGAATACTAAAACTACATTTGCCTTCCTTACCACCGACTCAACCTGCAATTTAACCTTTAGAGAAACCTGCAGGTGTCATTGTGGGGCGCTGGGAGCGGACCCAAAAGCAAGACACAGACACTAAAGTTCAAGGTACGGGACAGGACCAGAGTTAGGGACGTGACAGCACACAGACTAGGAGCTAGGACAGGAACACAGACTTGGGCTAGGACTTGGCTAGGTAAGCGGGACCAGGACAAGGCACTGGGAACTAGGAGCCTGGGCTTGGACTCCGAGCCAGAGACTGGACAACGTCCCAGAACCTAGGTCTTGACTCGGGCTCGGACGCCGGAACTAGGCGAAGACATGACGAGGCTTGGGTTCATCGAGACTTGGGTATGGACTCCGAGCCAGAGACTAGGCAAGGACCCAGAACCTAGGTCTTGACTCGGGCTCGGACCCCGGAACTAGGCGAGGACACGACGTGGCTACAGGACTGGACGAGGCTTGGATTCTTCGAAGCTTTCCTGGATAAGGACGAGGCATTCCTGTGCTGGATGAGGCACAAGGACAGGACGAGACACATGGAGAGGACAAGAACCCGAAGCCTTGACTTGGTCTTGGCAGAACAGGAATACAGAGCCTTGGTCTTGGCAGAACAGGAACACAGCTCCTTGGTCTTAGCAGAACAGAAGCACAGAGCCTTGGTCTTGAGAGAGAAAGGAACACAGGTACATAGAACACAGAGCCGGGACCCCTTCATGGGAACAGGACGTAGGGCCGGGACTCACACACAGAATGCTGAACACGACGAGACGGTTCCCAACATAAGGTAGCGGCAAATGGCCGGACCTAACTAGCGAAGGCGTGGAGACAGAGACGGTTTCCAACAAAAGGTAGCGGCAAACGACTGGACCTACCTAGCGAAGGCGTGTACACAGAGGCATTTCCAAACAACGATACAGTTCCTTATCTAAACACAGCAAGGTTCCGGTCTTGCTCCGGCCGTAGAACTTGACAGCGATACAGGCGAGGACGCAGGCCAGGTTGCAGGCAAGGCTTCAGGCAAAGGCTTCAGGAGGAAGGTGAAGGGCAGGAAAGGGAACAGTCCAACCTCAGGGTAACGGCAAAGACGGCCTGACTTATCCCAGGGAGGCGAGGACGGGATACTGACGAGACGAACCAGCACCTACACTCGAACCCAGGGCCACTTATATTCCCAGCACCCAAGACGGGAATCAGGTGCCTATGTTAAGCCCAACTGAAATAAGGGACAGCCAGAAGACCCGGAGTCCGGAGTCCACGGACCGGACATTGACATCAGGAGAACTCCCCACTCCATTTACAACTCCGATTTCCGAATTCTTGCTCGTTTCGAAAACAGTCTACACTTTTATTTCTTCTACCAAAGTGGGTGACCATACATTACCGTACTCTGTATTCCATCTGCCACTTATCTGTCCATTCTCCAAATCTGACTAAGTCCTTCTGCGATCTTCCTGCGACATCAACATTACCAGCTACTCCACCTAATTATCTGTCACATGCAAAGCCATCGATTTCGTCATCTAGAGCATTGCCGCAGATAAAGCTGCTAAACAATAGTAGAGCCCATGACATTGCAGGAAAGATACGAGCATAGAAAACATATTTGCGACTGGTGCGAGGAAAAGGCTGGGAGTAAATATGGACTTCTCAGCTGTTTGTCGGTAACTAGTGGTGTTCTGGAGGACTCTCTGCCTTGTATGAATTTTAAATATGGAAGAAAACGTTGACCTCGAATGGGTGAAGCACAGTGGAAGCGGGCAGATCAATTGACTGTGTTTCTGCCATATACTTGGAAATGGAGGCTGACATTTTGTGGAACTGTTTTACATTTTCCATTTTGTGAGATGGAGTTGCTTTGTTTTGCGTGTTTTAAATTGGACACGATGCTGTATCAAGAAATCTGGTGGACAGATTTGTTCGGTGTTCCTTCATATAACATAAGATGCAGGTATGTGAATGTTGGGTTTGGACGCTGCCGATAGTAATTCGAGCTGGTTACTGATGAGAACAAAGAGCTATAAATTACAGACTGTCACTTGCTGTGAAGAGGGCAATAAGTGGAAGCTGGCCTGGAACAGAGCCAATAAAGTGGTGTAAAAGGTCAATCAGATGACTCACAGCTTGTGACACTGGAATGCAATATTTGAGTTGGTAAGGAAAAGGATGAATGTGGACACTTCGATTTGCTGTCAGTGACAACTCCAAAAAATCACCATCGCGAGGAAGAAGCCCAACGCCAGGGGCCGGAGAAGTCATGATCGACTGTTTGGCCGGCGGAGATCCCCCTATTTCGTTGCCATACATTGGACAAGTTGTTTGAGTGAAAACAAGAGGAAACAGTAGAATTCACGAACTAAGTTGTCAGCCCGGAGCCAACACAGTCACGTTATTGTTTGTGCAGAAACAAATAAAGTGTGAGTTTCAATTAATTACGAGTTGCGTCGTGAATTTCCTAATCTGCTGTCGTTAACGAACGGTCAACAGTAACGCACAGCAAACTTCCCTTGAATTAGCGTGAGTCCACTACTTGGTCCCTAAAGTTCTGAGCAGATGATGTTCTATACAGGTTATTTCAAGATTGAGGATTTAATTATTATTATAAGAAAGTATAAATTATACAACTTTGAGATTTGCTTGCTCGCAGGTCGCCACAAAACAAGGACTCGAACGGACAGAATTAAACGGGTAAAATAATTAACCAAATAAAAGACCAACACTCGATCCGAAAGAGAAAGAATAAAAATACAACTCATAGAAACATAGAAACATAGAAAATAAGTGCAGGAGTAGGCCATTCGGCCCTTCGAGCCTGCACCGCCATTTATTATGATCATGGCTGATCATCCAACTCAGAACCCCGCCCCAGCCTTCCCTCCATACCCCCTGACCCCCGTAGCCACAAGGGCCATATCTAACTCCCTCTTAAATATAGTCAATGAACTGGCCTCAACTGTTTCCTGTGGCAGAGAATTCCACAGATTCACCACTGTCTGTGTGAAGAAGTTTTTCCTAATCTCGGTCCTAAAAGGCTTCCCCTCTAACCTCAAACTGTGGCCCCTCGTTCTGGACTTTCCCAACATCGGGAACAATTTTCCTGCATCTAGCCTGTCCAATCCCTTTAGGATCTTATACGTTTCAAGCAGATCCCCCCTCAATCTTCTAAATTCCAACGAGTACAAGCCCAGTTCATCCAGGCTTTCTTCATATGAAAGTCCTGTCATCCCAGGAATCAATCTGGTGAACCTTCTTTGTACTCCCTCTATAGCAAGGATGTCTTTCCTCAGATTAGGGGACCAAAACTGCCCACAATACTCCAGGTGTGGTCTCACCAAGGCCTTGTACAACTGCAGTAGTACCTCCCTGCTCCTTTACTGAAATCCTCTCGCTATAAATGCCAGCATACCATTCGCCTTTTTCACCGCCTGCTGTACCTGCATGCCCACTTTCAATGACTGGTGTATAATGACACCCAGGTCTTGTTGCACCTCCCCTTTTCCTAATCGGCCACCATTCATATAATAATCTGTTTTCCTATTTTTGCCACCAAAGTGGATAACTCCACATTTATCCACATTAAATTGCATCTGCCATGAATTTGACCACTCACCCAACCTATCCAAGTCACGCTGCATCCTCTTAGCATCGTCCTCACAGCTAACACTGCCACCCAGCTTCGTGTCATCCACAAACTTGGAGATGCTGCGTTTAATTCCCTCATCCAAGTCATTACTATATATTGTAAACAACTCATGTTAACAATTGAAGCGAGCAACAACCCGGAGGAGGCGCAAAGCCTCACTTATCATTTCAACATATTCACGGGCACAGAGCACAGCAACCGGAGCAGTCTTCACAGGCTCAGCGCCATGGAGATGACTATCGCTGGGACCAAGAGAACCCGGCTCTCGTCCCGACCGATACCCTGTCTTCAATCTATCTGGGCGTGCGTTTAAATTGGCTCAATAACGGGACAGCGAAATGCTTCGACACCGGAGAGAAGAGTGAAGATCGTGGAGAGCGAGAGCAATCGGCTCACGCCTCCGAACTGTTTAAATTGTCTAAACACGTTTGGTACCTCGCATTAGGACCCGGGCACCGGGCCTAGACCAAGTCGGCGACCGATTCGTTCCGGGTCCAGATTCCGTCACTCAGCTCAAACACGGTTTCAAATACTCCAGAAACAAGAGAAAAATCTGCAGATGCTGGTATTCCAAGCAACACAGTCACGCGCGCGCGTGCGCGCGCACACTCACACACACACACACACACACACACACACAGTCACACTCACACACTCACACACACACACACACACACACACACAGTCACACTCACACACAAACACACACACACTCACACACACACACACACACTCACACACTCACACACACACAGAATCACACTCACACACACACACACACACTCACACACTCACACACACAGTCACACAGTCACACACACACACACACACTCACACACACACACACACACTCACACACACAGTCACACTCACACACAAACACACACACACTCACACACACACACACACTCACACACTCACACACACACAGAATCACACTCACACACACACACACACACTCACACACTCACACACACAGTCACACAGTCACACACACACACACACACTCACACACACACACACACACTCACACACACACAGAATCACACTCACACACACACACACACACACACACACACACACACACACACACACACACACAGACACACTCACACACACACACATACACTCACACACACACAAACACAATGTTGGAGGCGTTCAGCAGGACAGGCAGAATTTATGAAAAAAACTCACTGGTCGTTTGGGCCCGAGACCGCTCGGCAGGACTGAAGATCAAAGGGATGAGGAGTAGATATTAAAGATGGGTGAGGGGAGAGAGTGATATACGGAACTGGAGAAGAGGGAGTCTGATTGTTCGGGATAGAAGGCCATGCAAGAAAGGAAAGGGCGAGGAGCACCAGTGGGAGGCAGCAGACAGGCATAGAGATCAAGTCAGTGAAGGTAAACGGGAGTTGCTGCTGAAGGAGAGGGCGGGTCGGGTGTGGGGGATTACCGAAAGTTCGAGAAATCGAAATCATACCATTAGGTTGGAGGCTACCCAGACCGAATATATGGTGTTGTTCCTCCAACCTGAGTGTGGCCTCACCGCGACAGTAGAGGAGGCCATGGATTGACATTACTGTACCGGAATTGGAAAGGGAGGTAGAATTAAAAGGTGTGGCACTGGGTGATCCCGCTTCTTCTGGCGGATGGAGCGGAGGTGCTCGGCGAAACGATCTCCCAGTATCAATCGGATCTGACCAATATACAGGAGGCAACACCGTGAGCACCGGACAGAGCATATGACGCCAACAGACTCACAGGTGAAATGTCGCCTCCCCTGTCAGGACTGTTTGGGGCCCTGAATAACAGTGAGGGAGGATGTGTAAGGGCAGGTTTAGCATTGTTCAGCTTGCAGGGTTAAGTACCAGGACGGATATCGTGGGGTCGGGCTAATGGACAAGGATTCGCTTAGGGAGCGGTCCCTGTAGAATCAGAAAGTAGGGTTGGGCGATGCGGGGGAGGGAAAGATGTGCTTGGTGGAGGGATCCCATTGGGGATGGCGGAAGTTACGGGAAATTATTTGCTGGACACGGAGGCTGGTGTGGTGGTAGGTGAGGACAGGAGGATCCCTATCCCTGGTATTATTTGCTAGACACGGAGGCTGGTGTGGTGATAGGTGAGGACAGGAGGATCCCTATCCCTGGTACTATTTGCTGGACACGGAGGCTGGTGTTGTGGTAGGTGAGGACAGGAGGATCCCTATCCCTAGTAAAGTGACGGGAGGAGGGGGTTCGAGCAGAAGTGCGTGAAATGGAAAAGATGCGGTTGAGGCTGCGTTGATGGTGGAGGAAAGGAAGCCCCTTTCTTTTAAAAACCAGGTCATCTCCTTCTTTCTAGCATGAAAACCAGATTCTGAGAGCAGATGGGGTGGAGACGGAGGAGCTGAGAGAAGGGAATGTTCCAGAATGAAAATCCTCACCCGGAGGTCAGATTATTCTGGAATGAAAAGCCTCATCCTGAGCGTCCAGGCAATATCCCGGTAGACCTTCTCCGCACGCATCCTGGTATAATCATGTCCTCTCCATAATGTGGCCACCAGAACTCGGTGCTATCCGAGTGCATCCAGGTGCTAAAACACATTACCAACATACCGAAAAAAGCACGTTCAAGGAATTTAAGAGTCCCGACGACCACCACCGCGCCCCACCCTCCGCGACACCGAGATTGATGCCCAGTCCTCGCACATACAAATCAGCAAGCACACGGAGATTATCAGTAAAATACAACGATCCAGACCACACAGCTCACCGAGATTGTCTCTCGACAGGCCATCAATGCCCATCCCGACGCACGACGCCCGCTAAGCAATTCCGTGGCTTACAGGCCCAGTCCGCCCATATACAGGCACAGATCTATTTGTTATTTATTTTTTGTTGTTTATTTATTTATTTATTTGTTTGTTTGTTATTAATTTACTTATTTTCACATTGCTTGTTTGCCATTCTGCTTGTGTGTAGTTTTTCGTTCATTGATACTGTTGTATTTCTCAGATCTACTGTGAAGGCCAGCAAGTAAATGAATCCCAGTGTAGTGTATGGTTACACATTCGTACGTTGGTAGTGATATTACTTTTGACTTTGAACCTTCTCTCCGAGTTCCGATTCCACACAATTTATTGTTTATACTCTGGCTTTTCTCAAATTACTGAACGCTGGGAGCACACAACACGCCGTCCTTACCCGTTTTACGCTGGCTGTGAATCCAGTCCACACCAAAGTTGTTCCCTGGTGACCGCCCTCTGAAGCGGCCCAGTCAGCTTGTTGGATGGCTCAGAAAGGAGGAGGAGAGTGAACAGTGAAACAAGTCCGGATGCCCGCCCTGCTACCCTGCAGACGTTACCACCTCCATCAGTACTTGGGTTCTGGAGCTCCGTCATTGAGAGCGCGGTGGGAGCTCGCTCCGCACAGGTAGAGCAGTGGTTACGGAATTAGTCCCGGCTCCGCCTTCTGTAAGACAGCTTGGAAACGGCAAAAACCATTGCTGCTGCTGCAGAGGCCCACATGTGGATCTTGGGGATTGTAGTCGTGATGTGAAGGACCCTTGAGCCGATAATTGAGTTTCTCTCCGCCTGAGTACCCACATGGGGTTCAGGGTGAAAGGTCATCAAGCAAAATATGAACTCTGTTTCTCGCTTCACTGATGTTGTCGTATCTCCTGAGTATATCCAGCAGTTCCTGCATTTAGTTCAGGATCAACTCTGTTTCTCTCACTCCGGATCTCTGCTGACCCTGTCGCATGTGGAGAAAGTGGTGAAGGTGACGGACTGGAAATCCATTGGGTTGTCTCCACGCAGGTTCGAATCCTGTCCACTGCAATGAATAGTGGAGCGGACTCGAAAGGCGGAATCGCCCACTCCAACTTCTGTTTCCTGTTGTTCAACGTCCAGCCTTTGTGATTTGCTACACATTTGCTACTAAGAATGAGGTTATGGAATAACATGGGACAAGATAGGAAAGTCAGCATGTTTTCCTTAAGGGGAAAGCTTGCTTGACGAACCTGCTGAATTCTTTGAGGAGACTGCACGTAGGATAGTTAAAGGGGAAGTAGTGAATGTTGTTTATTTGTACTTTAAGATAGCTTTTGAGAAGATGTAACACATAAGGCTGCTTACCAAGTTAAGAGCCCATGGTATTAAATCAAAGCAACTGGCATGGTTAGAGCATTGGCTGGTTGGTAGGAGACAGCAAGTAAGAATATAAGTATCCTGTTCCGCTTGGCTGCCACTGACTTGTGTTCCGCAGTGGTCAGTGTCGTGACCATTTCTTTTTATGCTGCATATCAATGGTCTAGATGATGGAATAAATGACTTTGTTCCCATGTTCGCAGATGATACGAAGATTGGTGGAGGGGCAGGTAGTGTTCATGAAACAGGTAGGCTGCAGGAGGACTTGAACAGATGAGGAGAATGGACAAGTGAGTGGCAAATGAAATACAATGGTGGCAAATGCATGGTCATGCACTTTAGTAGTAGAAATAAATGTGGCATATTTTCTAAACGGGGAGAATATCAAAAATTGGAGATGCAAAGAGATTTAGCAGTCCTTGTGCAGATGTAGTTCAGTGGGCGAGCACATGCTTTGCATGTACGAAGTCTCGGGTTCATTCCCAGATGAGGAAATTGCTCTGTGCTCGGCATTCATTTCCGTCGTTGAAGCGCGGATAAGCCTGTAACATGCGGGAGAAGCCGTTGCTGTATCGGTAGGGAAATTCAAAAACATTGCACAGCAATTCCAATGACTCTATGTAGCAGAGTGTCGCAGTGGAACCGTGACGGGCCCATAACCCCGAGGACGCTGGATCGAAACCATCTTCTGCTGTTCATCAGTTATCTCGGCGTTTTTAAACTGGAGATACAAGGGAATCCACCGGCTTTCAGTTGAATAATGGAAGGAGAAGTGACAAAAGAGTTTAAATTACATGTGTGCAATGGTCGAAGACGGACATTTCTGTTTCATCGGCTTTTGGTTCCAGTATGTACAATATTGTTTCCTAGGCACACACTCATCCACACAGATTTTAATGAAGTCAGTGACAACTGTGGCGTACTCATTAAGGCACCTAGATGAATTCCTGCATGCAGTCCTGTCCACAGATTCAAAGCAGTCCTGCAAGCACCCCTGCACCTCCCTTGTCAATACCCTTTTTGATCCTCACTACTGATTCTCACCCCAACACACAATCAGGCCGGAATGGGTGCGTCGCATCTGGACAGTGCTTTACACAATGATCCGTTGAATCGGAAACGATTCCGACCCTCTCCGTTCGGACGGGAAGAAGTGTCTGTGTAAAAGCGTCGATGCCATAGTCAGCGAATAAACACCGGGGTGACCCTTTAAGTTATACTATACTCGGACATCCCAGCGACAGATCGCACTTTTGCATTGGTTTCTCGCTAGTTTAGTGGTTAGTATCCCCGTCTGTCACCGGGAGGACGGGGGTTAATTTTCCCGACAGGGAAATAGTTTTGCTGTTTACATATTAAATGTGATTGCAACTCGAATTTACAAAGTAAATTGAAAAGGGTTAAATAGTCATAGTCATACTCACAGTCATACTTTATTAATCTGGGGGGAAATTGGATTTCGTTACAGTTGTTCCGTAAATAATAACTAGTAATAGAACCATAAATAGTTAAATAGTAATATGTAAATTATACCAGTAAATTATGAAATAAGTCCAGGACCAGCCTATTGGCTCAGGATGTCTGACCCTCCAAGGGATGAGTTGTAAACTTTGATGGCCACAAGCAGGAATAACTTCCTATGATGCTCAGTGTTGCATCTCGGAGGAATGAATCTCTGGCTGAATGTACTCCTCTGCCCACCCAGTACATTATGTAGTGTATGGGAAACATTGACCAAGTTGGCATGCAACTTAGACAGCATCCTCTTTTCAGAGAGCCCAGTTCCATCCCAGAACATCAACGGTCTTACAAATGAGTTTGTTGATTCTGTTGGTGTCTGCTACCCTCAGCCTGCTGCCCCAGCACACAACAGCAAACATGATTGCACTGACCACCACAGACTCGTAGAACATCCTCAGCATCGTCCGGCAGATGTTTAATGACCTCAGTCTCCTCAGGAAATAGAGACGGCTCTGGCCCTTCTTGTAGACAGCCTCAGTGTTCTCTGACTAGTCCAGTTTATTGTCAATTCGTATCCCCAGGTATTTGTAATCCTCCACCATGTCCACACTTACCCCCTGGATGGAAACAGGGGTCACCGGTACCTTAGCTCTCCTCAGGTCTACTACCAGCTCCTTAGTCTTTTTTCACATTAAGCTGCAGATAATTCTGCTCACACCATGTAACAAAGTTTCCTACCGTAGCCCTGTACTCAGCCTCATCTCCCTTGC
Source organism: Mobula birostris (assembly GCF_030028105.1). Taxonomy (NCBI): domain Eukaryota; kingdom Metazoa; phylum Chordata; class Chondrichthyes; order Myliobatiformes; family Myliobatidae; genus Mobula; species Mobula birostris. Next base: position 37,324,956 of record NC_092397.1, read on the forward strand.
TGATGCATCCAACTATGGCGGAGTCATCCGAAAACTTCTGGAGGTTAAAGAGGATAAGTCCGAGTTTGGAGTTGAAGTGATCGGTTCTTTGGGGTTACGGAGCAGTCGGTCTGCAGTGACCCCGGGATGAGAATCACCCGATAGGAGGCACTTTGTTTTCTGCTTTGTGAAATCTCCCCTCAGCGACTCTGTATCTCAGAGTTATTCGACGTAACACGCGGTGACATGAAGCAATATTTGCTTCATCTGCCGCCTCTGCCACATTTTAAAAGTTAAACAAAGGCTGTTCTTGTGCTCGATTTAAGGTTTACAGTTCAAAGAGTCAGAAAGGAGAGGGTGAGTGGAATCGGTGCCTTCACCCAGCTCAGGCCACCCTGCAGAGACTCCAGGAGACTCCTTCCGTCTGACTGCGAGCTCGGAGCTGTGAAAGGTCATCGACCTGAAACGTGACCTCGGTTTCTCCCTCCACAGACGCTGCCGAAACTGTGGAGTATTTCCGGCTGTTTCAGCTTTTAGTTCAAGAGCAGTCCTGTTTCTCTGACCCCGGGATCGGTGCTGTCCTCGTCCGTCCCGGGACACAGTGATTACATCCTATGTAAAATGTCCTTCTTTGACGAGTGTGTACTCGTGGCCGAATGTTTTGGCGATGCACTGGGAACTCAGTTTGGTATTTCCCCTTCTAAATCTGACCAATATGTGGTTCCACTGTTTTCTGTTTCATGTTGTCCGTCACCTTCTGATGCAAACCATTCATGCAGATTGTGAAAAGCCGAGTCACAGCATCGATTGTTAGTCACCATCTTCCAACGCCGGAATGGACCATTTATTAAAGCCTTTTCTCGCTTGTCTCTGTGGCGCAATCGGTGAGCGCGTTCGGCTGTTAACCGAAAGGTTGGTGGTTCGAGCCCACCCAGGGACGCTGGTGATCCAGCAGCTTTTGCTGCGCGTTGTATTGCCCACCGGGAAACGCTGCGCTGTCCGGAGCCCGGCGTTCCCTGCTCTGCGGCATCACATTCAGTGGACATTAAAATGATTTTTGTCACATACCGAGATACGGTGAAAAGCTTTGCTTTCACGCTGTTCAGAGAGATCAGATCATTGCACAGTGAATAGAAAGAGAACAATGTTAAGCAATAACAGAATGCAGAATAAAACGTAAGGGCGACATAGAAAGCACAGTGCGGGTAAATAATCAGGTGCCGCATCGTAACGGGGTAGATTGTGAGATCAAGGCTCCATCTTATTGTACTTGGGCACCACTCAACAGACATAACAGCGGAGTTGAAGCTATCCACGAGCCTGTAGTACGTGCTGTTTTGTACCTTCAGCCGGATAGAAGAAGGCAAATGAGAGAATATCCGGGGGTATGATAGCTTTCTGTCAGGAGTGTATAATATCCACTTCTCTTTGACCATAAGTGTGTGTTTCCTCCAGCGACATTCTTGGAACTAACGTGCTTATTGGGTCTAATGTCGTGGTTTTGATTTAATTTTGGGTCCTCGATCATTCAGTTGTAGTCGAATTGATTTCATCCCACATATGTCCCCGTTCATTTTTTTTCACTATGGATGTCCAATCCCAATTCACGTCCAGCAATCCACCGCACACCTCCCCCCCCACCCCCGGCCCCGCCACCAGGAAGGTCTCAAAGCTCTCCGCTTCCATCGGGAAACCAGACCCAACCAGCTCCCCTCCACCACCACTCACCGTCATCTGGCAGAACTTGTCCTCCCACTTCCTTTCAACACAAGGTGAGCCATGGACACTGGCATGGGTCCCAGCTGTGCCTGCCTGTGTGTCGGCTACGTGGAACAGTCTATGTTCCAAGCCTACACTGGTGTCGCTCCCTAACTTTCCCTACACTATATAAATGATGGCATTGCTACCTCTTTCTGCACTCATGTGGAACTCATCCACTTCATCAGCTTTGCCTGCAACTTCCGCCCTGCCCAAAAGTTTACCTGTCCCATATCCGACAACTCCCTGCGTTTTCTCGATCTCTCTGTCTCTATCTCTGAAGACAGCTTGTCTACTGATGTCTATTATAACCATACAGGCTCCCACAGCTACCTGGACTATACTGCTTCCCACCCCGTTACATTTAAAAATTCCAGCCCCTTCTCTCAATTCCTCCGTCTCCGCCGCATCTGCCCTCAGGATAAGTCGTTTCATTCAAGAACAAAGGGGATATTGTCTTATTTCAAAGAAAGGGGCTTCCCTTTCTCCACCGTGAAAGCTGCTCTCAACAGAATCTCTTCCATTTTGCTCACATCTGCCCCCACCGCATCCTCGCTCGCTCCCCCAGGGAGAGGGTTTGTCTTGTCCTCACCTACCTCTCCCCAGCCTCCGCCTCCAGCACACAATTCTCTGTAACTTCCGCCATCTCCGGCGGGATCCCACCACCAAACACATCTTTCCCTCCTCCGTCGACGTTCTGCTCTCTGCAGGGATCCCATGCGCGTTCGTCCCTCCCACTGATCTCTCTCCTGGCACTTATCCTTGCAAGTGAAACAAGTGTTACACCTGCCCCGACACATCCGCCCTCACTACCATTCAGGGCCCCAAGCAATCCTTCCAGGTAAGGAAACACTTCAGCTGTGAATCTTTTAGTGTCATTTACTACATCCAATGCTCCCGGTGCAGCCTCCTGTATATCGGTGAGACCCGATACAGATTGGAGACCACTTCACTGAGCACCTACACTCCCTCCACCAGAACAAGCGAGAGCTCCCAGTGGCCACCCATTTAAATTCCACTTCCCATTCCAATTCCGACATGGCAGTGCATGTCCTCCTGTATTGTTGCGATGAAGCCACACTCAGTTTGGAGGAAGAACAACACATTATCTTCCGGCTGGGTAACTTCCAACCTGATGGCATGAACATCGATTTCTCAAGCTTCCGGTAATGCCCCCTCCTTCGTGAAGCCCCATTCTATGTTCCCTCTCTGACCTTATCTGTTACCTGCCCATCATCTCCCTCTGGTGTTCCGCCCCATTTTCTTTCTTCCATGGCCTCCTCTCCTTCCCTGTTATCCAGCCCAGTATCTCTTTCACCAATCAAAGTTTCAGGTCTTTAATTTACCAGCCACCCCTCCCCTCACCGGTTTCACCTATCACCTCGTGTTTCTTCTTCCCCTCCCCTCACCGTCTAACCCTGATTCTTCGTCGTTTTTTTTCTCCATTCCAGATGATGGAACTCGGTCAGAAATGTCGACTGTATATGTCTCCCACAGATGCTGGCTGGCCTGCTGCGTTCTTCCAACATTTTCTGTGTTGCTTGGATTTCCATCATCTTTAGATTTTATCTTTGGGTCTCTGTCCATATCGCTCCACTCTTACATATTCATGAGCCTATCTAAACACAACGTATATCCCTCCGTCTCTGAACCTGGCAGCCCGTTCCAAGCACCCGCCCCACTCTGTCTAAAAACGTGACCCGTACATCTTCTTTAAATGGCATCGGTATTAGAAACAAGGTTAGTGAACTCGTGGCACAGATCAGTACCAAGGCATGTGATTTAGTGGCAATTACAGAAACCTGGTTGCAGGGTGGGGATGACTGGGGATTAAGTATCCAAGGGTATCAGGTAATACGGGAAGATTGCCAGGAAGGCAAAGAAGGTCGGGGTGGCGCTCTTGAGAAAAGGTTGAGATCAGGGCGATTGTGAGAGACGATATAAGATCTACGGAGCAGAATATTGAGTCTATCTGGGTAGAGATTAAGAATAGTAAAGGGAAACAAATCACTGGTGCACTGGTGGGAGCTGTCTACAGGCCACCTAATAAAAATATTGCAGAGGCAGAGGCGATTAACCAAGAAATAACAGAAGTTTGTTGGAATGGAACGGCAGTTGTTATGGGGTATTTTAACTTCCACATAGATTGCGTGAATCAGGTTGGTCAAGGAAATCTTGAGGAGGACTTCATAGAATGCATCCATGATGCCTTTCTTCAGCAGTATGTTAGTGAACCTACAAGGGAAAATGCTATCTTAGATCTAGTCCTGTGAAATGAGACAGGTAAGATTAACGATTCGTAGTCAGGAATCCTCTTGGAAAGAGTTATCATACCATGATTGAATTTCGTATACAGATGGAGGATGAAACTGTTAGATCTAAAATTAGTGCATGATGCTTGAACAAGGGAGACTACGAAAGGATGAGAGAGGAGCTGTCGAATGTGGGTTGGGGGCACGGGTTATTTGGTAGGACAGTTGAGGAACAATGGAATACTTTCAATGAGATTTTTCACAGTGCTCAACAAAAGTATATTCCAGTCAAAAGTAAGGAGAGTAAGTGTGGGGAGAGCCAGCCTTGGATAACTAAGGAAATAAAAAAATAGTATGAAATTAAAAGCTCATGTGTACAAAGTCGCAAAGAGTAGTGGGAGACTGGAGGGTTGGGAAAACTTTAAAAAGCAACAGAAAACAACTAAACAAGAAATAAGGAAAGGGAGGATAGAGTACGAAAGTAAATTAGCACAAAATACAAAAACAGATAACAAAAGTCTTTCATAGATATATAAAGCGGAAGAGAGTGGCTAAAGTCAACGTAGGTCCCTTGGAAGACGGGAAGAGGAAATTGATAGTCGGTGAGAATTAAATGGCTGAGGCATTGAACGACTATTTTGTGTCGGTCTTCACGGTGGAGAACACGTATAATATGCCAAAGAATGATGTTATGGACGAAATGGAAGGTGAGGACCTTGATAAAATCACTGTCACTAAAGAGATAATGATGAGCAAATTAGAGAGCCTGAAGGTAGATAAGCCCCCTAGTCCTGATGGGATGCACCCCAGGGTGCTGAGGAAATTGGCGGAGGTTATATTAGACGTGTTGGTAATCATTTACCAAAATTCTCTTCATTCTGGGGAGGTCCCTAGCGGATTGGAAGACAGAAAATGTCACGCCACTTTTTGAAAAAGGATGTCGGCAAAAGATGGGCAACTATAGGCCAGTTAGCATAGCATCTGTAGTCGGGAGATGCTTGAGTCTTTCATAAGGAAGAAATAGCGAAACATTCAGGAAGGAGTGGTTCCATTAGACAGACGCAGCATGGATTCAAAAAGAACAAGTCCTGTTTGACAAACTTACTGGAGTTCTTTGAGGAAATAATGAGTACAGTGGATAGAGGAGAACAGGTGGATGTCGTATACTTGAATTTCCAGAAGGCGTTCGATAAGGTGCTGTACAAGACAATTATAAATAAGATACAGATGCCTGCAGTCGGAGAAAGTGTATTGGAATGGATAGTGGATTGGTTAACCAATAGAGGTCAGAGAGTTGGTATGAATGGGTGTATCTCTGGTTGGCAGTCAGTGGAGAGTGGGGTGCCGCAGGGGTTGGTGCTGGGCCCGCAGCTGTTCACCATTTACATTGATGATTTGGAAGAGGAGACTGAGTGTAGCGTAGCAAAATTTACTGATGACACTAAATTGAATGGAGAAGCAAACTATACAGAGGATGTGGAGAGTCTGCAGAGGGACATAGAGAGGTTAAGTGAATGGGCCAAGGTCTGGCAGATGGAATACAACGTTAGTAAGTGGGAGATTATGCACTTTGGAAGGAATAATAGAAGAGCAGATTGTTATTTAAATGGTGAAAGATTGCAGCATGCTGTTGTGCAAAGGGGCTTGTCAGTTCTTGTGCATGAATTGCAAAATGTTGGCTTGCAGGTACAACAGGTTATTAAGAAGGCAAACGGAATGTTGGCCTTTATTAATAGAGGGATTGAATTCAAGAGCAGGAAGGTCATGCTGCAACTATACAGGGTACTGGTGAGGCCGCACCTGGAGTACTGTGTGCAGTTCTGGTCTTCATATTTGAGGAAGTTTATACTGGCTTCGGAGGCATTGCAGAGGAGGTTCACCAGGTTGACTCGAGAGATGAAGTGGTTAACCTATGAGGAGAGATTGAGTCGCCTGGGACTGTACTCACTGGAATTCAGAAGAATGACAATGGGGACAACAACGTCCCTGATGGCCAGCTTCGAGTGTGGCTGCATCAGGTTGTGTGTAGAACCCAGATATGTGGGGACCAAATACCAGTATGTGCCCAGATTCTACCTGTCGCCCTGGATACGAATGATGGGTCTGGCCCCACTCCCGCGCAACGTCCCAGTCTGCTGGTCGCTGCCGCCATACCTGCCCTTTTTAGAAACGTTCTTCCAGGAGAACGCCTTTGAATACAGGGCCATCAGGCAGTGGTCGGCACGCAATGTCCTGCAGGCACTGCAGGAGAAGGACGTGATGGGCACAGTGTGGTGTTTCCCTCAGAAGACCTTCCAGTTCATCTGGCAAAATGCCTCATCGCCAGATCTCACCAACAGGCACCAGGACCTCTCCTGGCTGGCGGTGAGAGGGGCCTTCTCTGTCAGATCCCTCCTGTACGCCCCGGAACGTCGTCTCCACACCCCATTGCCCACGGGAGTTCTGCAGTGAGGAGGAGTCTGTTACCCACCTCCTTGCATACTGTCAGTTCGCAGAGGGAGTGTGGAGGAGGATGGACGGGCTATTGTCACGTTTCATCCCTAGCAGCTGCATACAGTGGACTCTCTGATCTACGGGCCATTCCCGGGGACGCACACGGAGACCAACATCCGGTGCTGCTGGCAGATCATCGACAGGTGAAAGACGCTCTTTGGTCGGCCCGAAACTTAATGATATACCAGCACATGAAGATGGCCATGGGAGAATGCTGCCGACTGGCACATTCTCGGCTGCAGGAGTGCCTGCTGAGGGACGCGCTGAAACTTGGTGCAGCCACCGCAAGGGCCCGGTGGGGAACGACCACTGTTTAGGGTTCTTCTCCCGCGGGACTGGTAGAGGTCGGGGGGGGGGGAGAGCGGGGAGTATGCGCCTCAACAATGGTGTGGAAATAGTAAACAACAGAGAGCCACGTGGGTGGCTAAAAGTGTGGAAATGTAGAGACCATAAGGGAAACATATGTCAAGGATTGAGAGTCATTGAATGGTTTATCGCATATAATTTTATTTTTGAATAAAGTATATTTTGAAATAGAAAAATATGCAATTAAAAAGAAACAACAAAGATCTCTGTGAAGTTTCCAGATATCTGCTATCTTGCCTCATTCACTCAATAGCCGGAGATGTAGTCCATCCGGTCCTGGTGAGAGTCCCGACGCTCCCGCAGCTTGTTGTCAACGTGCACTGAAATAGCAGAGTATCCTTTCTGAAAACTCTTTACTTCATCGCTTTCTGTTTGAGGAATTCTGACGTGAAATAGTCATTTTGTGCTTTCCCCGCTTCCTCTGGCCCCAGGCATACGTCCTCTCCTCTGCCCCTGAGTTGTTCAACTTTCCGGCCTTTTCTGTGATGTCCGTCTTGTTTTTAATGTGTGTGCAAGTGCATTGGTATTTCCCAGTCTTGCCCTGCTACATCATTCCCACTCCCTCAGCATCATTCAGCGCACTGATTCTCTGTTTAATTTGCATATTGCTGTATATTTATCAAGGGCATTGTCCGATATCCACTTCCTAAACTTTCCTTAAGATTCCTTTTCCTCTTTGACTGAATTTTCAACATTGCTGAACCACTCAACTTTAAATAAATCCCGCAGGTCAGATGTGAGTTTACCCAATCTCAGCAGCTCACAGTCTCCACTCTCCCCGTTTCCTGACAAGCACAGTTCTCATCAGCTTGCCCTCAGTTTAGTAAATACCCCAACGCTGTGTCCTTGTGGGGCGATGACGGATGTCAAAATAGTTTCCCACAGAAAAGGATCAGTTGCAAGGCTCATGCCCCAGTGCAAGGTCTCTGAAATGTCTCGAATATATCTGCTTCGAACACTACCCCAGATGCAAATTCCATTCATTTTTTGTGTGTAAAAAAAAAATAATAATAGTAACCTAAGGCATTTCCCACTGCTATAAATTCCTCTATTGCCTTGAAATTATCCAAACCCCGTTTTGCCACTTCTGCTCCCGGACGAATACTCTGACTGCCCACTCGATATTTGCCTTCTAGCATCTTGTATACCTCTTTTAAGTCACTTCTTATCCTGCTTCTCTCCAAAAAGAAAACTGTTCCCATCCTCAACATGCCCTCACAACACACCCTCTATGAAGTTCAACGTTCAAAGTAAATTTAATATCAAAATTTACACGTGTCACAACAGATTACATTACGATTCATCTTCTTGCCGTCGTTCAGAGCGAATACCTGTGGTTCCATGGTGTAATGGTGAGCACTCTGGACTTTGAATCCAGCGATCCGAGTTCGAGTCTCGGTGGAACTTATTTCCTTATTCTGTCAAGTGACGGGTCCATTTGTGAACATACAATGGATTGTCCTTGAAAAGTTTGATCACTCTGCGTCGGGGGAAGGTCGAATGGCCGCTTTGGCCGACGGTCGGCAGGTCGGGTCTCCGTGGAGGGACGCCCCACGGAAGGACTGAGTTTGAGCTGTCGCTCTCCTTGACGCTGACGGAGGCTGTTTTCGAGATTCTAAGGCATATGTGATTGTTGGTGTGGACGGTAGTTTATATTGGTCTCTTCCAGTTGTTTTTTTTTTTTTTTTTGTTACCGATCCTGCTTCCCTCCAAAGAGAAAAGCTCTTGTCATACTCAAACTCTCCTCACAAAACTTTCTCTAGGAAGTGCAATGTTTAAAGTAAATTTATTGCCAAAGTTCACACATGTCTCTACACGCGAGCTTGCGATTCAGTTTCTTACGATCATTCACAGTAAATACATGTGGTTCCATGGTGTAATGGTGAGCACTCTGGACTCTGAATCCAGCAATCCGAGTTCGAGTCTCGGTGGAACCTGTTTCTTTATTCTGTCAAGTGAGGTGCCCGTTTTGTATGTGACAATTTTGGTCACTCCCCATGGGAGGGTGCGTCGGCCAGGAGGTCGGGAAGCCGCCTCAAGGAAAGCGAAGGAGCCCAGTCTTCGTGTATGAAGGCCCCACGGAAGAACTGAGTACGAGCTGTCCCTCTCCGTGATGTCCTCGCTGATTTTCCATGTTCGAAGACATGCGGCGGACGGTAATTTATATCTGTCCCCTTAAGGTTTTTTTGTTCTCTGTGTCTACGTTCTTGGCGATATGCAACTTTTTTGAGTGGGGGTGATGTTGGAGGCTAATATTCCTGTTGGCGTTTTTTTTTTCCTGTGTTAGCTGTGTTAGATCTGTTAGATTTTTATGTGCGGGGGAGGTGTTAGGTGTTTGATGTATATTGACGCTGTTTTCTGTGTAGGAGGAGCTTGGGGAGTAGAGGTTTGATATTTTAGATGCTGTGTACGGGTGGGAGATCAGTTAGATTTGTGCGAGGGTGGCGTTGGGATTTTGGGGTTTGTAAGTTCTATTTCTTACTTTTTTTATGCGGGCGTGAGGTGATGACTTTTCATTCAACAGCATACGTGTTGTTTTTTTTCTGTATTTCATGCTTATCAGGAGAAGACGAATCTTAGAGTTGAATTGTGAGCTCATTCTTAGGGTGAGTAAAATTATTCCCTCTATTTTAAAAGCCTGAGCGTTGAAGAGTAATAGCTATTCCTGAAACTGGTACTATCGGATATGAGGGCTCGCAGAACTTCTCGATGGCAGCATCGAGAAACGAACATCGCCTGGATGATGGGGTCCTTGATGATGAATGCTGCTTTCCTTCGGCAATGCTCCGTACAGATGTGCTCATAGTGGGGAGGGCTTTTCCTATGCTGGACTGGCTGCATCCTCAACTTTTCACGGTTCACTTCACTCAATTACATTGTTGTTTCCATGCAGATCATGATGCAACCAATCAGGATATTCTCCTCTGTATATCTACACAAGTTTTTCAAAGTTCGAGACAGCACTTGCACAAAATTGCGTAGTATTGTCTGTAAATGCTGGTAAACCGCTCCAGGGTGCGAACAGATTCTGTTCCTCTCAACCTCTACACTAAGAATCCCAGTCAACATTGTGGAACTGCAGTCACACACTATCTGTTGCTTTTACAATATTCTATAACCTTCCTACCTTTGTCTTGTGCTGGTCTGTGTCTTTACTGACCTGTGCTGTGCTCTGGCAGCTCAGTGTACTTGGAAGGTAGTGGCAGACCTTTACAGAAGTGTGTCCTTATTACACGAACTGACCATATACACTTGGGTAGATTAGAAGTCTCCTGGAGACCACACTGAGTTTTTCAGACCATCAGTGGGCTGAAGATCACTGTGGAATGGGATCGACCAGTAAACCAATCAATTATATACAAGCTTTTGTTATCATATTCCTACTGTACCTTTCCCAGTCTCTTCCCACAGCTCGGCATGCTATTTCCCCGAAGGACCTGTCCAGTTCCTCTTTGAACACACTGAGTCGTTGTTTCCATCAGCTTGGCAGGCTATGAGTCCCAGATGAGAACCACAATCAAAGCAGAAATAAGAGTTTCGTCACTATCTCTATTTGATCATCTGCCCACTAGTGCTGTGATCATTCACCAATAAACAGAGAACAGTATAGCACAGGAAGAGTCCCCTCGGTTCACTCTGTGTGTGTTGACCATGATGCCAGTTGAAACTGCATGTCTGCATGCACGTGGTCTGTGGCCCCCAATGGACTAACCCCCCCGAAGGATTACACACCTTAACACTCTTTGAGAGATCCAACACCATCTCCTCTTTCGAATCAGCACATCGTAGAATATCAGTATACCCTTTCCTGATCAAACTTTCCTCCATGTCATTTTCCTTGGCAAACACCAATGAAAAGTATTCATTTGGTATCTCACCTGCTAACTATAGCTCCATGCAAACACTCCCGCCTTTGTCCTGGAGTGGTCCTGCTGTTTCCCTGGTACTCCGTTGTTTTAAGTGAATGTCTAAACTGTCTTGGCATTCTTTTTAAACCTCTTCACTGAGGGGATTTCGTGGTCACTGTTCAGTCTTCTGATCTGCAGCAGTAAGCCGTTAATTAGACAATTAAGATTTGAATAAGTTCAGACTCAGCAGAAAGCAGCTGATTGGACAATCGAGGTCAGGTGACCAAACATTTTGAAAAGCTCAAACAGATAAATAGAGGGATAGCTCAAGCGAAGCGACCAGTTGAAAGCGGCCAGAGCGTGAGTGGGCTAGTGAAGGAGTGGAGCTTTGAGGCTTCGTGGAGAAGAGGCGGAGGACAAGCTAGCTCGCAGTTAGTTTTACAATGTCCTCTGAGACGGTGATGTGCCTCTCATGTGAGATGTGGCAGTCTTGGGGGAACGCCCCTCTCCCGCAGAGTCACATCTGCCAGAAATGCATACGGCTGGGCGATCTGGAAGACCGTGTAAAGAATCTGGAGCAGCAGCTGGATGACCTTAAACTCATAAGGGGGAATGAGGCAGTCATAGATGAGAGCTACAGGGAGGTAGTCACACCTAGGATGTCGGAAGCAGGTCGTTGGGTGACAGTCAGAGGGGGGAAAGCGAGGTGAGCAGACAGGTAGTGCAGAGACCCCTGTAGCCATTTTCCTGAATAATAAGTTTACTGTCCTGGATACTGTTGTCAGGGACGACCGACCAGGTGTGAGCCACGGTGGCAGGGCCTCCGGCACTGAGTCTGACACTATAGTCAGGGGAGAAGACAGGAGATTTTGTGGACGTGAGAAGGACATCCGCATGGTTTGTTGCCTCCCGGGTGCCAGGGTCCGGGATGTCTCTGAACGGGTGCACGACATCCTGGTATGAGAGGGAAAGCAACCAGAAGTCGTGATGCATGTTGGGACCAACGACATAGGCAGGAAGAGGGATGAGGTCCTGAAGTGTGAGTTTCGGGAATTACGCAGAAGGCTGAAGAACAGGACCTCAAGGGTGACGTTCTCCGGATTGCTGCCAGTGCTACGTGACAGAGATGGTAAGAATTGGAGGAGATGGCAATTGAATGCGTGGCTGAGGAGTTGGTGCAGGGAGCAGGGTTTTAGATTTTTAGATCATTGGGATCTCTTCTGGGGAAGGTGGGACCTGTACAGATTGGATGGGTTGCACCTGAACTCGAGCGGGAGCAATATCCTTGCAGGTAGGTTTGCTAGCATGGTTCGGGAGGGTTTAAACTAATTTGCGAGGGGGATGGGACCCGGAGCGATAGAGCAGTAAAAGAAGTGCATGGAGTAAAGCCAGATCTAGCATACAGAGAGACTTTAAGGAAAGAAAAGCAGAATAAACGGTGTTAAGGCAGTAAGGTAGAAGGGCTGAAATGTGTGTACCTCAATGCAAGAAGCATCAGGAACAAAGGTGATGAACTGAGAGCTTGGATACATACATGGAATTATGGTGTAGTCGCCATTACAGAGACTTGCCTGGCACCAGGGCAGGAATGGATTCTCAATATTCCTGGATTTCAGTGCTTTAAAAGGGATAGAGAGGGCGGAAAAAGGGGGGGAGTGGTGGCATTACTGGTCGGGGATACTATTACAACTACAGGAAGGGTGGGTAATGTAGCAAGTTCCTCTTTTGAGTCAATATGGGTGGAAGTCAAGAACAGGAAGGGGAGCAGTTACTCTACTGGGGGTATTCTATAGGCCCCCTGGTAGCCGCAGAGATACAGAGGAGCAGATTGGGATGCAGATTTTGGAAAGGTGCAAAAGTAACAGGGTTTTTATCATGGGTGACTTTAACTTCCCTAATATTGATCGGCACTTGATTAGTTCCAAGGGCTTAGATGGGGCAGAATTTGTTAATTGTGTCCAGGATGGATTCCTGTCACAGTATGTGGACAGGCTGACCGGGGGAAATGCCATACCAGATCGAGTACTAGGTAATGAACCGGGTCAGGTCATAGATCTCTCAGTGGCTGAGCATCCGGGGGACAGTGACCACCGCTCTCTGGCCTTTATAATTATCATGGAAAAGGATAGAATCAAAGAGGACAGGAACATTTTTTTTTATTGGGGAAAGGCAAATTATGAGGCTATAAGGATAGAACTTGCGGGTGTGAATTGGGATGATGTTTTTGCAGGGAAATGTACTATGGACATGTGGTCGATATTTAGAGATCTCTTGCGGGAGGTAAGGGATAAATTTGTCCCGGTGAGGAAGATAAAGAATGGTAGGGTGAAGGAACCATGGGTGACAAGTGAGGTGGAAAATCTAGTCAGGAGCAAGGAGGCAGCATACATGAGGTTTAGGAAGCAAGGATCAGCTGGGTCTATTGAGGAATATAGGGAAGCAAGAAAGGAGCTTAAGAAGGGGCTGAGAAGTGCAAGAAGGGGGCATGAGAAGGCCTTGGCGAGTAGGGTAAAGGAAAACCCCAAGGCATTCTTCATATATGTGAAGAAAAAAAGGATGACAGGGGTGAAGGTAGGACCGATTAGAGATAAAGGTGGGAAGATGTGCCTGGAGACTGTGGAAGTGAGCGAGGCCTCAGTGAATACTTCTCTTCGGTATTCACCAATGAGAGGGATCTTGATGATGGTGAGGACAATATGAGTGAGGTTGATGTTCAGGAGCATGCTGATATTAAGGGAGAGGAGGTGTTGGAGTTGTTAAAATACATTAGAACAGATAAGTCCCCGGGCCCTGACGGAATATTCCCCCGGCTGCTCCACGAGGCGAATGAACAGATTGCTGAGCCTCTGGCTAGGATCTTTATGTCCTCGTTGTCCACGGGAATAGTACCGGAGGATTGGAGGGAGGCGAATGTTGTTCCCTTGTTCAAAAAAGGTAGTAGGGATAGTCCGGGTAATTATACACCAGTGACCCTACGTCTGTAGTGGGAAGGCTGTTGGAAAAGATTCTTAGAGATAGGATCTATAGGCATTTAGAGAATCATGGTCTGATTAGAGACAGTCAGCATGGCTTTGTGAAGGGCAGATCGTGTCTAACAAGCCTGATAGATTTCTTTGAGGAGGTGACCAGGCATATAGATGAGGGTAGTGCAGTGGATGTGATCTATTTGGATTTTAGTCAGGCATTTGACAAGGTTCCACACGGTAGGCTTATTCAGACAGTTAGAAGGCATGGGATCCAGGGAAGTTTCGCCAGGTGGATTCAGAATTGGCTTGCCTGCAGAAGGCAGAGGTTGGTGGTGGAGGGAGTACATTCAGATTGGAGGATTGTGAATAGTGGTGTCCCACAAGGATCTGTTCTGTGACCTCTACTTTTCCTGATTTTTATTAACGACCTGGATGTGGGGGTAGAAGGGTGGGTTGGCAAGTTTGCAGACGACACAAAGGTTGGTGGTGTTGTAGATAGTGTAGAGGATTGTCAAAGATTGCAGAGAGACATTGATAGGATGCAGAAGTGGGCTGAGAAGTGGCAGATGGAGTTCAACCCGGAGAAGTGTGAGGTGGTACACTTTGGAAGGACAAACTCCAAGGCAGAGTACAAAGTAAATGGCAGGATACTTGGTAGTGTGGAGGAGCAGAGGGATCTTGGGGTATATTTCCACAGATCCTTGAAAGTTACCTCACAGGTGGATAGGGTAGTTAAGAAAGCTTATGGGGTGTTAGCTTTCATAAGTCGAGGGATAGAGTTTAAGAGTCGCGATGTAATGATGCAGTTCTATAAAACTCTGGTTAGGCCACACTTGGAGTATTGTGTCCAGTTCTGGTCACCTCACTATAGGAAGGATGTGGAAGCATTGGAAAGGGTACAGAGGAGATTTACCAGGATGCTGCCTGGTTTAGAAAGTATGCATTATGAATTGAGATTAAGGGAGCTAGGGCTTTACTCTTTGGAGAGAAGGAGGATGAGAGGAGACATGATAGAGGTGCACAAGATAATAAGAGGAATAGACAGAGTGGATAGCCAGCGCCTCTTCCCAGGGCACCACTGCTCAATACAAGAGGACGTGGCTTTAAGATAAGGGGTGGGAAGTTCAAGGGGGATATCAGAGGAAGGTTTTTTTTTACTCAGAGAGTGGTTAGTGCGTGGAATGCACTGCCTGAGTCAGTGGTGGAGGCAGATACACTAGTGAAGTTTAATAGACTACTAGACAGGTATATGGAGGAATCTAAGATAGGGGCTTATATGGGAGGCAGGGTTTGAGGGACGGCACAACATTGTGGGCCGAAGGGCCCGTACTGAGCCGTACTATTCTATGTTCTATGTTCTAATTGTTTCGTGTTTCCTTATTAATCCCCCCCCCCCCCCACCCCGGATCCATCCAAATTGTGCTGCTAAACCTGACATATGACGGTTTTTATTAAAAAAAACTAAATGCGATATCTCCCATTACTCTGAGCTCCTGAATATCTCTTACTCCCTCACAGGGACAGGGAAGCCCTGAAATCTGACCGACTGGACTCTCACATGCCAGGCAAGGATTTAACCAACAAATTCAGCTCTCAGACCGCTCTCTACAATTCCTGCCAATTCGGCTGCAAGTCGCCTTCTGCAATTTGCATTCATCCACCTGCAGTTCCCATCATGTCCTCATCAATGACCATCTGACAACCTCCGGAATCCTGATCATTAAATCTTTCCCAATGAAACTCATCTTGCTGGGCCCTATTCCAATACCAATCTGGTATATCTCTCCCCCCGGTGCACCATCCACATACTGTTTCAGGAAATTTTCCTGAACACGCGTAAAAAGTAATGTCCAATCAAGCCTGGGACTGTAAGGGTGTCCCAGTTATGATGGGGAGATAATTGAAACACTACAGCTACTCTGTTGTTGTTAAATCAGCCTATAATTTGCCGACCTATCTGTTCCTCTCTCCTCCGGGCTATAGGGAAGTTGACAGTGTTGACAGTCATCGCTTCTCGGCCCTTTGGCTAAGATCAAGTGTAGTATCTGTTCTTCTCAGATCGGAAGGCGGAGGAGAAGAGTTGGCGCTGACGCAGGGGTGGATCCTAATGCTGATTGGCCTCCAATCTAACACCCCATACCAGCGACGACAGCAGTGAGGAAGATGGCAGCAGCGAGCAGCGCATCGGCTCGAGGCCCGGGAACCGTGAACACTGTCAGGCTGACAGTGCGAGACCGGAACGGGGGCACCGCTTCACCCGAGAGACCTTCATCCGGAAGGTCTTGATGGAATGCTGTGGATTTACGCCCGACGAAATCTACTGCGTCCAGGGTTTCGCCGGCTTCTTCGATGTCACCTTCCGGCAGGCTGCAGGGTGGCAGAAACTGTACCAGCAGCTTCAGCTGAAGGGGACAGAGGCGCCGCTATCGCTGCTGAAAGCACAGACCCTCTTTGCGACGGCCATGCAGCAGGAACGGAAAATCACGGTTCGGATGTTCAACCCGTACGTGCCAATGGTGGACGTCCTTACATTCCTCGCTTGGTATGTGGAGAACGTAGGAACTCCAGCGGACGTGAAGGACGGACTGGGGATCTGGACCAGCAAGCGGCAGGTTAAGGTGAAGCTGAAGTTGGACTCCAACGGCGGCGTCATCCACCTCCACCCCCACCTCGGTGTTCGGCATCGGAGGGAACCGGAGGTTCATGGTAAACACAGGGCAACCCAGGGTGTGCCGAAACTGCGGCAAGGCGGGGCACATCGCAGCCCAGTGCAGGGTGGTGATGTGCAAGAACTGTAAAACCGAGGGCCACCTGACCAAAGACTGCACGCAGGCCAAGTCCTGCAACCTATGCGGACAGGCTGGCCACCTGTACAGAGCCTGCCCGCGGCGTGGGGGCACCTACGCACAGGCGACCAGGGCGGCTGTTGGCACTGAAAGGGCCCAGGCAGGTTCGGACATACCCGCCAGCGCTGCAGACCAGGCACCCGACAAGACGGACAACGAAACCAGGGAGGAAGGTGCAAACACCCCAAGGCCCGCCACCCACTTTTTTGACCCTCCAGGACCAGCCAAACGACGAGCAGGAGTCCATGGAGGAGGGGAGAGCCGAGGCGAAAACCGAATGGAAGGTCATGAAACGCAAAAAGACCCAGGAGGCGGCGGCCAAACGACAGAAGGCGGAGGAACACAAGAAAAGGGCAGGGAACCACACAGCCTCTGGACCCTCTCCTCTTCAGAGGAGGAAGGAGTTGGGGGAGGCCAGCAGCCTCGGCGGAAGAAGCGGCCAGCAGAACAGGCGGAGAGGAGGAGAGAGAGTGGAGAAGGTCTGCTGGCCACCCCCCCCCCCCCCCAAGTACAGGAGGCGGGAAGCAGCAGAGACACACAGCGCCGGGAATCCGGGAACAGAGCCACGGCCGGCACCCAGCAGCCTGAAGGGGAAGCAGCCCAGGAAGTCAACAAACCCCCCGGGCCCAGAACCAGAACTGCCACACCCAGGGGAGTACTACCCGCAGTACCTGAGCCCACAGGAGGTGGAAAACTTCACAAAGGCGGTGGGCATGAAGGCTCAGGACTGTAAGGGTGAGGACGGAGAGCAGCCGAAATAAAGGACTTACAAAGATGGCAGACCTTAAATTGGCGTGCTTGAACGTGCGCAGTTTGAAGACTTCTGGGCGATGCGTCAGCGCGCTCCAGTGCTTGGACACTGTAAAGGCCGACGTGACGTTCCTTCAGGAGTGCGGACTACCACACCTCCGTAACTACCGGAGGTGGTCATGGTGGTGGAAAAAAGGTTTGTCTGTGTTGTCGGGGGGCAACGATTGTCGCGCTTCCGGCCTGGGGATTCTGCTACGGGGAGGCAACTTCTCAATCACCCAAGTTAAAGAGGTGGTTGCGGGGCGCCTCCTGGTAGTAGTCGTCAAATACCGGGCCACTCTGCTCCGGCTGATCAACGTGGACGCCTCCCCCGTGCGGAGTGAGCGGCGGGCCGGCTTCGAGCAGCTCCCACAGCTGCTGGTGACGTCCAGCCGGTCGTTCTGGCCGGAGACTTCAACTGCACCATTGATGCGGCTGGAGGTCCCGGCAGCGCTGACGGCAGGCTGGACAGTACCTGCAGACTCCTGAGGGAAACGGTGAAGACAGCCAAGCTACGCGACGCCTTTGGCACCCCCACAGCTGGTGCACAGCCACAAGCCACCTGGACACGATCGGACAGCTCAGTCCTCTCCCGGATCGTGACCCCTATCCTGCCGTCCTCTACACCACTCACTTCCATACCTGCTTCTCTGGAGTGGGTCGTCCAACGCCGAGCAGTCTCCGCCTTGGTCGTCTCTCGTGTGGAGAGGTGTTTTTTTTTTTTCTTTTATTATCGATTCCGGCTTGGCTTCCCAGTGGGACTAACCTCGTCTGCTCTGCAATAACTATTAATGGCCAACGCCTTGAACGGTCAGAGACTGGCTAACGTCACCTATATCATGAAGCCCGTAAGTTTACCCGGCAACCATCAGGAACAGTTAACCCTTTATGTTACTTACTCTCCTGAAGCTCCCATTGTCCTGTGCTATCCCTGGTAGTCAGACACGACCCCCACATTGACTGGTTCAGTTGCAGGATTGTACCCTGGAGCCCATTTTGTCACACCGACTGCCTCTGCCGTGCTCAGATTAAGTTGTCTCCGAGCCCAGATCCCTCCGAGGAATTTCAAGACCTTAGTGCCATCCTTCCTGAATACATGGGCCTCAAAGCTGTGTAAAGCAAGTCCTGGACCATTTCCCTGCAGCCTCATCGTCCATATGATTGCGCCATTGACATCTTGCCTGGCACGTCTTCCCCAAGCGGCCGCCTCTATTCCCTGTCCGTAACTGGAACAGAAGCCATGAAGAAGTACATTCAAGAGTCTCTGGCTGCAGGCATTATCCGGCCATCTTCCTCCCCTGCTGGTGCCGGTGTTTTACTATGTTGGAAAGAAGGACGGCTCCATACGTCCATGCATTGATTACCGGAGACTGGATGACGTCACTGTTCAGAGCCGTTACCCTCTTCCGCTCATGACCTCGGCACTTGAACTACTGCAAGGAGCCTCAGTTTTCCCAAGCTTGATCTGCGTAACGCCTACCATCTTGTCAGCATCCGCGAAAGGGACAGTGGAAGACAGCCTTTAATACCACTTCAGCCCATTACGAGTATCTGGTCATGCCATTCGGTCTCACCAATGCCCCCTCCGTTTCCAAGCCCTGGTAAATGACCTTCTGACGGACACGCTGAACCAATTTATTTTTGTGTATCTCGAAGATATTTTGACTTTCTCCAAGTCCTCTACTGAACACACAGGTTATGTCCGCAGGGCTCTCCAGCGCCTTCTGGTGAACCAGCTCTTCGTGAAGGCTGCGAAATGTGAGTTTCATCGCAATGGAGTCTCCTTCCTGGGGTATGTAATTTCAGGCAGTTTCATTCAGATGGACCAACAGAAGGTCAAGACGGTGGTCAAATGGCCCCAATCCTCGACTTGTAGGGAGTTGCAACGCTTCTTGTGCGTTGATAACTTCTATCTCTGCTTCATCAGAAATTACATTACAGTGGCTGCACCACTCACGGCTCTTCTCTCATCAGCTGTTCGATTTTGCTGGTCCCTTGTTGCTGAAAAAGCATTCTCTGACCTGAAGGAACTTGTCATCTCTGCCCCTATCCTGATTCAACCCGATTCCGACCGGCAGTTAATTGTGGAACTGGATGCGTCTGACATTGGCGTAGAAGCTGTTCTCTCTCAGCGCACGGCCAAGAATGAGAACGTACACCCCTGCGATTTCTTCTCTCACCGCCTCACTCCCACGGAGCGGAATTACGATCGGAATGCTGGAGCTGCTGGCTGTGAAGCTCGCTCTGGAGGAGTGGAGGCATTAGCTGGAGGGAGCAAAGGTGTCATTCTTAGTCTGGATTGACCACAAGAATCTGGATTATATCCGTACGTCTAAGCGTCTCCATTCCCGTCAAGCTCATTGGTCTCTGTTTTTCTCAAGATTCAATTTTACTCTGTCCTTCAGCCCCGGTTCGAAGAATGGAAAACCCTATGTCCTCTCCCGAAGATTTCCCTCCTCTAAGACCCCTGTGGTAACCGGATGTCATCCTCCCTGATCACTGTCCCGTGGGCGCAGAGCAATGGGACATTGAAGTCGTGGTGCAAGCTGCTCAGCAGAGCGAGGTAGCCCCTAGTCAATGCAAGAATAACCGTGTTTATGTTCCCAGCTCTGTCCGCTCACAGATATTGCAGTGGGGTCATTCTTCCCCGTTGTCCTGTTACCCTGAAACCAAGCGTACTCAGGCCTTCATCAGTCGGTGGTTCTGGTGGTCCTCCATGGAAGATGACATCCGCAAATTTGTCTCAGCCTTCCCGGTCTATGCAGAAGACAACCACTCTACTCGGTCACCCGCCGATCTGTTACAACCCTTGTCTATCCTCAAGCGACCCTGGTCCCACATTGGTCTGGATCTTGTCACCGGTTTTCCCCCATCAGATGCGACACCACCATTCTCACAGTAGTTGATCGTTTCTCCACGTTTGTACATTTCATTCCTTTACATAACTTCCCTTCTGCCAAAGAAACAACCAGATTACTGGTACGGCATGTTTTTAAATTACGTGGTTTACCTGTTGATGTTGTGTCAGACAGGGGCTCTCAATTCACATTCACCTTCTGGAGGGCATTCTGTAATCTTCTAGATGCCTCTGTGAGCCTGTCTTCAGGATTTCACCCACAGACCGAAAGGGCCAACCAACAGACAGAGACAGTACTGAGGTGTCTGGTCTCCTAGAACCCCTCTGCGTGGAGTCAGCAGCTACCTTGGGCAGAGTACGCCATAACCTCTCATCCGTCCTCATCCACTGATCTGTCCCCTTTCGAGTGCTGCCTTGGCTACCATCCTCCACTGTTTCCTGCTCAGGAGGAGGAGGTTGGCGTTTCATCTGCCGAGGCATCCATCCGCCGTTATCAGCGGATGTGGAGGCGCACTCGCTCTGCCCTTCTCCGTGCATCAGCTTGGATCAACCATCAAGCTGACCGCCATCGCTCTAAGGTCCCACGTTACCGCCAGAGTAAGCGTGTGTGGCTTTCAATCCGAGACCTGTCCTTCAATGTGGATTCCCGCAAGAACGCCTCCGGCTTCATCTGTCCCATTTCCATTTTAAATTCATCAGCAACGCTGCCGTCCGACTCGAGCTCCCCTCCACTCTCCGCCGCATTCATCCCACCGTCCATGTGTCCCGCATCGAGCCTTTCATGAGCCACCCCCTGTGTCCCCAAAACCCCTCCCTGCTCCACAGCTCATCGATCAGTCAGAGACCTTCATGGCGCGTTAACTGCTGGACGTTGGTCGCCGGGGCCGTGGCCTCCAGTAGCTTATGGACTGGGAGGGCTCCGGTCTTGAGGAGAGATGTTGAGTCCCCGCCCGTAACATCCTGGACCCCTCTCTTATCAGGGACTTACATCGCCAGCACCCAGCCCTACCTGGCGTTAGGGGGCGAGGTGGTTCTGTCAGTACTTCCAGTTGAACTCTCTCGTTTTGTGTGTTATTCCCCCTAGCTGTCGATCTGTGGTTTTGTATTGTCATGTGCTCCTGTCCCCGTTCCTGCTCTACTCCGGCTCCTGTATGACTGAGTACTCCGTCTCTAATCTGCCTCTCATTATTACCTGTATTGCTGTCACCTGTGCCTCATTGTGCTCCACCTCTCATCTGCCTCTCAGGTTATTGCTCAGTTTATTTCAGTCCTGTGTTTTCACCTGTTTGTTGCCAGATCGTGCCAGACAATTTTCCTGAGCCTTTCCAGCATTCGTATCTGTATGTGTGTGCACAGTGCTGCGTCTGCGATTGCATCCTGATCCAGAGCCCTGACACAGACAGATTCGGAGAATCGGCAAAGAAATAGCAGATGGAATATAGTAGCTGGAAGTTTTTGATCGTGCACTTTGGCGGTATAAATGGAAGAGTTGACTAGTTTATAAATAGTGAGAAAATACACAAATACTGATTCGCAAAGGGACTTGACACACTTGTGGATGATTCCTTAAAGGATAATTTGCCCGTTGACTATGGTGAAGAGGGCGATTGCGATGTTTACCTTCATTTCAGGGCGACTAGAATATAAAATCAAGGATGTAATGCTGAGACTTTTGAATGCCCTCGTGAGGCCTCACTTCGAGTATTCGGAGCATCTCAGGGCGCCTTACCTTAGAAACGATGTGTTGAAACTGCAGAGGGTTGAACGGAGTTATGCAAAAAAAAAAAAAGAGCCCGTAATAAAATGATTAGTCATATACAAAAGTCTCCGGTGATTCGGGTGCTGTATTCACTGGAATTCAGCAGAATGAGGGTGATCTAACTGAAACCTATAAAATGCTTGAAAGACTTTGATACAGTTAATGTGGAGAGGATTTTTCCTGTGGTTGTGGAGTCTGTGACCAGAGGACACAGCCTCAGAATAGAGAGGTTTCCTTTTAGAATAGAGAATACGGCGAATTTCTTAAGCCAGTGAGTGGTGAATCTGTTGAGTTATTTGCCACAGGCAGCTGTGAAGCCAAATCTTCATGTATATTTAAGGGAGAAGTTGGTTGATCTTCATTGTGAAGGGGCTGAATGACAAGCTGAAAAGTCAGTAGATTGTGCAGGACAGGAAACTTGGATCAGCCAGGATGAAATGCGGAACAAACGAGATGGGTAAATTGACCTGCCTCTAGTAGTACATCTCAGAGTCTTATGGTCTTATGGATCAGTCCATAGGAGCACTTTTCGAGCTGTTATTACGAAAACATAACAGCAGTCAAAAAACACGCACTAAGTTATTTCAAGGCGACAGCATTACCTAAGAGCAACACGAGCCCCAGCTAATCAACTTAAATTGGAGACTGGTAAGTATACAGGAACACTTCCTGTTTTGCTGTTGCCGACCATTCTGGCAGGAACATGCTACTGTGAGGGCAGAGGCACCAGTGTCATTCTACTATGATTATATTGGCGTTACCGTCCGATGCTGATATTCCGAGATAATAAAATTAATGAAAAATGCAACAAAACAGAGGAAAAATGTGTAATTTTCGAATTATACAATGGATTTTTTTTATTCTTTATGTTCATACTACAGTGATAATATTTTGTCAGCAGTGTGATTACTGAACGAATTAGATTAAGTCATGTTCAAATGCTTCGATACCTTGTAATCAGCCTCCGTAACGGACATTTTATGTTATACCAGACAGTAAACTTTCCGTGAAGACAATAACTTAATCCATGTTGATTTCTCCACGCTGATCGATTGTGCAGTGAGATAGCAATATAACGATCGCTTGGAGCAAGTTTTATTTTGCTAACATTTAATTTGGATGATTTATCCACACATTTTCCGCGTTGCTATAAACAAGTATTTCACTCCATTTTTCAGCTCCTCCCGGAATTTTCGCTGTGTCAGCCCATAGATACACGTGTTGGTGCACGTGCTGAGAAAAGACAGCATAAACCCAAATTGCTGCAGGATATATGTCGGTTTGCTGAAATATCTGTCTGTGTAGGAATAGTTCTCGACTTGCCACGTCACAGAATGTACGACATAGGGCATCCAAAGTAATATAAAATTGGCTGAAAGAGCGAACAACAGAATCATTGACTGTTTTCGGTTTGCTACCTCTGGATCGTTACGATTTTCGCTGCTTCTCCGAAGTACCTGGCGAACTCTATTTGTCGCTATAATCCGTTTGACGGTTGAAACATTAAAGAACATAACTAAACTAATTGGTAACAACGGCACTACAAGGCTGTCAAATACTTCGTAGGCTTTCCACAGGGGTGACGTGAAGTATTCAGTTGCGGGGACACAACGCCATCGATCCACTGCGAAGTAACAAGGAACGGCCTTGGCACAACAGGCTGTGATCACTGTAGCTACCACCATAGTCGCTGTTCTCTCGGTGCAATATCGGTTCCGCAGCCTCGGACAGCAGATGGCCACGCAGCGATCGAAAGTGAAAGCAACCGTCAACCAAACGGAAGTATCCCTGGTCGCGACACTCAGGACAAGTAGCACAGAGCACGGCGGAGTCACAAGCAAGAACTTAGCAAACAAATAGATATAATTTATCCTCTCTAATATAATAACAACGATGACCACTGTCAGATCGGCTCCCGCCATGGCCACAAGATAAAGAGTGATGCACTTGGACAGGCCACATTTCCCACGGGACAGAATCACAATCGCCGTTAAATTAACTGAAAAGAGTTAATTAAAAACAATTACTACCATTTCCGCGGAATGATCAGTGTGAATTTATTTACGTAGTGTGAGTAATGGTTGATTGAGACATTATCTGGAGTCAGGGTACGGTCCATTTGCGCTGACCGAGATGGGATGCGGATGGCCTGTTCTATCTGTTTCTCGTTACAACGGACTGTTTAGATCTCGACAGTTTCTCATACAGAAGTTAACAATTGGGTGGAAAGCCGGAGGCTGACTGCAGATCGCCTCCAGGCGCCTTTGTTCAGTAGTGAAGTAACGGGAGAGCACTTCCGTAAATCGACACTGATATGGAGACAATGAGTACATTTTCAGACGTTTTTACGAACTTACCTTTCTTTACAAACGTTTACTTAATTGGCTTCCATTTAAAATGTATTTTTTTTTAATTTACATGGACCAAAGTTCATGAATGTATTTCACTGGAAATCAGAAGATATGTAGAGACGGCGGCGGAAGCCTTCTTAGACGAGCCACTCAGCCTGATTCTACACAATGGTGCACAATTTAGATCTCGCTCGTTTCAGATCCTAAGTTAACCAAATGAGAGAAAGTCGGAACCTTACAGCACAGCGTTCTCAGGCACCTCTGTAGAGTAGTGAACAGTGGGCCGGATACCCAACCCTGTAGGCAGGTTACCGAGAGTTCTCCCTGATGTGAGGGCGTCCTGTGGAGAATGACACAGGTAGTGAAGACATTTGTTTTCATTTCTGACCATATGAGGTCATTACCCTTCTTTAAAAGGTTTTATGCCATTGGCATCCATTTTAAATGAAACTATTTAATGATTGCATCGTCAAAATGGTAATGATTGCACTTCACTAATAGTAATTTAAAAAATGCGCCGGCATTCAGTTCCGCATCATCATTAAATAGCTGGTTAGATAGTTATTCATGTCCGTGTAGTGCATACAGCTGCAGCTGCTTGAAGTCTGTCTTAGGGATCTGGAGCAGTAAATGGACGACCTTTGGCTGGTACGGGAGAGTAAAGAGATAATTGACTGTAGTTAGTAGGAGGTACTCACCCAGAAGTCGCTGTGTGATCCTCAGTAGAATTGGAAATGTGAATATGCAGTTAGCGCTGAGCATCCATGTGGTCAATCCACTCTATATTAAGTATACAATTTTGGATATTTTGTGGCGCATGAATGCCACGGAGACTAGGCACCGATTATTGGTCCGTGGTGCAGAAAGGAAAGAGGGAGAGGTAGTGATCGTGGACTCAATATCGGAGGAACAGACTGGAGAATCGGTGGACTAGAATCCGAAACCTGAATGGCATGTTGCCAACCAGTTTCCAGGTGACTGACGTCTCGGATCGTGTCCACGGCATTTTGGAGGGGGAGGGGGAGCAGTCTGATGCTTTGGTACAAATTTGTACTAATGACTTTGGAAATGAAATCAGAGGTCCTGAACGGAGAATTTAGAACGGTGGGCAGAAAGCTGAGAAGCAGGACTACCAGTGCAGTAATTTTTACATTGTTACCTGCGTCATGTGCGAGTGAGCGTAGAAACAGTGTGATATTGCAGAAAACTACGTGCTACGTGCAGAGGCAGGTTCTTGGATTGCTAGGATCTTTTCTGCGCGAGGCATGATCTGTACAAAAGGGATGGGTTGCAACTAAACCCGAGGAGAACAGGTATTCTCGTGGGCGGGTCTGTTAGAACAGATGGGGATGGTTTACACCGATTTAGCATGGGGGGTGGGGGGGGGTTCGCGTTGAGGGGACTCAGGATAGGTCGATGGTAACGTAAGCAAAGATAGCTTGCAGTTAGATTGTCAGGAATGGCAGGCCGATGATAGGACCAAACTGCAGCCAGCTGGGTTAGTGTCAGTTCATTAGGGATGCAGAATCAAAAAGGATTAACAAATAAAGTACTCAAAGTGTTATATCTCAATGTACCGATTACAAGAAATAAAGTTTTATTGTACTATTACCGGATGTCAGGTATGATGTTATGGTCATTAATTAATCATGACTGAACAATAGATGTAGTTGGGAACTAAGTGTTCAATATTCCAGGTTGTATCGGAGGGATTGGAAGGCATGCAGAAGAGGTGGCGGCTCTGCTGGTAAAGAATGGAAGATTAGTAAAAATATGTGTCATAGGAATGGGAGATGTTGACTCCTTGTGGGTTGAGATAAGAAACTTCAAGGGTAAAAGGCAGTTATATACAAGCCTCTCAAAAGTTGCTGGAATGTGCACCGCAGATTACAACGGGAAATAGAGAATTTATCAAAACTTCAATATTATGATAGGCATAGGTGCATCCATGTATGTATCGCGCCCACAGAACACACTCTCTGATCCTCTGACAAAGGAATCTCCTCTCAACACTGCAAGCCTCCTCCAGCCTCTGCCCTTCTGAGCCACAGCAGCAAACTCAGTGACAGAGACATCGTCACTATGGCTGTCAGTAATATCTAAAGTTGCATCATTATTTTTGAGCGGAACGGTAAAAGGTGTACGCTGTTGCGCATTTCACCCCCTTCCCCTGACAGTTACCTTTCTCCTGCAATCTAGTGGTGACAACCCCCCTGTGGCTCCTGTTTATCGCCTACTCATTCTCCCGAATGACTTGAAGATCATCGAGCAGAACAGGACGCACATTGTTCTCCTCATTTCAGCAGACGGTTGTGTTGCAAAGGACAAATTAATGGAGGAATGGCCGCAGCCACTGGTTTGAGGACAAACCTAGTCTTGCTCAGAGAAACAGACAAATAATTGACAGACAGAATACTTTTTTAAAAACATATTTCATTTGTATACCTGCGTTTTCTCCGCAATCGCGAAGGACTCGTGAGAAAGTCTGCTTATTGATTGACAATCATAAGGCAAATACCAACGTAACATATCCGTAATATTCGTTTTCAATGTACCACGAATGGTTGGCCAAATTGTTATGTAATTTAATTACAATTATAAAACGACGTGAAGTGATATCATCATTTATTTATTTCACTTAATAATACTGCACAACTTATGATTTACTCGGCACCTGATATTGAAACCTCATGCATCGCATCGAGACGATATACTTTTAATTCTCTCAGACTGTGATGACACCAGAGGAAGAATCAATTTTACGTGGAGAGCAAATGGTACGGCTGCTAATACTGTGGGATTTAACCAATACCTGCAAGATATCTAGTCTCCTCGTCCCTACAGTAAACATTCACGGTACTAAGAGAAGAATTGTGCCGGCCTGCGTGAGGTCAGAAAGAGATATCACAGCACAGAGCGGGGTCCGTGGTGACCGGGCCTGCTGAGTCATTGCTCCCACTGCCAATTTGTCACGAGAGACAGATTATGTGTAATCTGTCCTGATGAAGTCTGCTTGAAGGGCCTTGATGTGAAAAGTCGAATATTTATTCCTGTCCATCGATGCTGCGTGTCGTATTCAGTACCAACTGCACTGTTTTGTGTGTGTGTGTGTGTGTGTGTGTGTGTGTGTGTGTGTGTGAGAGAGAGAGAGAGAGAGAGAGAGAGTTTCCTGTCTGCGTTTTGTTGGAATGTTTTAACTGTTTCTGGCAAACAATTGTGTTTGAACAATAGTAATGACTGAGTGCCTTCAGTTAAAATTGCATACACATACATATATATACATACATGTAGCAAAGCACCTCAAACATTTCCCAATGAAAAATTAAGCCATTACACTAACGAAACTTGCATTTAGAATGTAACTTAATGGCGAATGATTATTTTCATCGTCCAATAACAAAGAAAAAAAAAACACTGGGCAGCACATGAAAATTGGTGTCAATATACATTCAACCTACGATGTCCCAGCGTGATACAAAAACAAACATAACATTACCTGAAAGACCGAGCGCAGCAAGCAATGGGCAGTAAATTCTGACGATGTTGTAAATTGCGGAATATCCCATTTTCTGCTTGGAGCGGCGATCAATTGACAAGATTGTCTCAAATGTCTGCGTTTACTGATTCCAGGATTTTTTATACACCTGTCGGAACCGCGTTGAAATCATTTAGTGCTCCCATTGGTCTCATTATACACGATCCATTGAGCAAACAGGCAGAGTCAGCTGTTTTTATTCGTTCTGTCAATGTCTATAATACTTTGTCTTTAAGGACGCCCATTTGATGTTTTTTTACTTCCCCAACGTTTTTTTTTTCAGTGGAGAGAGTCAGTTCAGTTCTGTTCCGCCATGCCTGCATGGTTCATTCATACTTTTTTTTTATGTTTAAACTTTTTTTTCCTTGAACACAAACGCAATCTCCTTCAGTTAGCGATCAATTATATCACTACTAGGAACTGGTGGTTCAAAAAGGTGAAGAAATGTGAGAGGACACTCTGCTGCGTACCCAGTAACTGGGTTGTCAAACCAGTAGAAATGGCCCACTTAGTTAGAATCTGGTTTAACAGAAGCTAATAAAGATTTATAAAACAAATAAGTGACACAGTACACTAATCGTAAGGATATAAATACAACAGGTTAGCAATGATAAAAAAAAACACATGTACACAGAACTAGGGTAATAGGAATCAACCGAGCTCTATCGCAGTCTTAGGGTAAAGTGATCAGCCTCGTGACGCAGAGTTCAGTTCAGTTTAGTACAGTTCGCAGTAATCGCTGTTGTGCCGTTGGAGAGAGAGAGAGAGAGAGAGAGAGAGAGAGAATAGGCAAATCTGATTCAGCCAGACCTTTGATGTTCTTTGCAGTTAGCTTTCGGGCGAACCCTTTTAATGTCTTCTGTGGTCACCGACTGTGACCCCTTCGTTCCAGATACGACCGTTCTTCCGCGGTGAACCCGGCACCCAGGCAAGGGCGGACACACACACCAGGTTCCCACCGATCGTACCCTTTTCACCCTGTGCGTCTATGGTCGTTTCCCGCGACCAGACCTCCAAATCTCACCATCTTGTGGGGGCACACCGCTCTTCCAGGGTCTCGTTATTTCGTGATCTCGTGGTGTGTCTCGTGCCTTAACGATCCTGTTCTTTTTATCTTCCTGCTGGGGTATCGCCTGTCCATCAAACTTCAAACAGTTCAGGTTCAAAGCAACCGGTCTGTCAATACTCGGAACTGTGTCGCTTTTCGTTAATCTCTCTCCTCTCTCATTAACATTTTCAACGCTTCTCCATTGTCTCACTTATCTCTCTCATCAGCATCAATCTTCTGATAGCTTGGATTGTCGTCACACCCCTGTCGTTCAATGGATTTTTACCAGGGTAAAAATCATGGGCATGAATACATTATTAGATACACATTAATATACATAGTCATCAGCTATTCGGCTAATACAGAGAACTTTAAGTTTTCAACACCTTGACAGACAGTCAGCAATCACATTTTCCGTTCCTTTTATATGTGTTATATTAATATTCTCTAAGACCAGGCTCCAATTTAGCATCATTTTGTTTTTATCCTTAATAGTGGCCAAAAACACTACTGGGTTATGATCAGTGTAGATTCTCAGTGGTTTCCGTCCGGGACAGATATAACAAAGGTCGTCCCACACAAACTTAACATTCTTTGGCAAGAGCTTAGTAAGAGGGAGGGTAATATCCGCAAAGTTTTTGCAAAACTTCCGATAGTACCCCACCATCCCCAAGAACCTTCTCAGGGCTCTCTTGTCTGTCGATGTGGGGATTTCAGAGATAGCCCGCAGTTTAGCCTGCATCGGTGCCAGCTGCCCCTGTCTTACCACAACTCCCAGATAAGTGAACTTTCCGTGGCTGAATTCACTTTTTGCGAGGTTCACTGTCAGGCTGGCTTCAAACAGCTTTTTAAACAGTTCCTCTACTGCCACAATGTGCCCCTCCCACGTGTCACTCCAGACTACTAAATCGCCAATATACGCTTCTGCGTTCTTTAGCCCTTTTGTCACTGAATTAATCATCCTATAGGGGTGTTGTTCACTAGGCTGACCTGATGTGACAACAACACCATGTCCCGGCTCTTTGCATCGCCTCGGGACATCCGGACATACGTGTGCGTGCCGGTTAATTAGCTTTCTTAGCGGCTCGCTCTGTTCGGGGGTTAAGGGAGAGAACTCATCAGCAAAGCTGGCCACAACAATAGAGTTCTCCCATTTGGTCGGCACCATACTTATCTTTCCAAAATGGATTTTCTTCCTTATCAGGTGGCACCCTAGCCTCATAAACTTTCGTGATAACACCGAGTAGGTCTGCTCGCCTATCGTGGCAAGCTGTTAGCATATCAATAGCCTGTAACTGTGTTAGCTCACGTCTACAATAGTCAATAGCATCCTTCATCCTGTGCCGTCAGTAAAACTCTTTCATGATTCTGTCGACTGTCTTCCTCACCCCGAAATGTCCACCGTGGGGTATCTTGTGGGCCAGGTTAAAAATCTCATCCCCATAAATTTTTGGCACCACCCCCCATTCCTCATCTGCGGGCACGGTACTTGGTCTCCATTTCCTCCTTAGTACTCCCTCCTTCACATAATAGCCTACTAGCTCCCTTTTTAATTCTGCTTCAGAGAGAGCTGTCTCCGTCAAAACCATCAGCTCCCCGTCTCGCTCCTGTGCCTGTATAAATTCCTTCCTTGCTAATGATAAGTCTACCTTAACTTCCGTTTCACTACGACCCTTCTCAGTTTCAACCTCCCGCTGGTACAAGGCTGGTAGAAACTTCTCAGCTAAATTCACTTCGGCAGCCTTGCTGGACATGCGCCGTGTCACTGCGCAAACGGGATAAGCCTGTGAGTCCATGGGCGGGGCCTCAATGCTGGCAGGCTGGCCTGTCAGTTTTACTGCTGAAAACACATTTGCACCGGCAAGGTCATTACCGAATAAGACCTCCACGTCTTCCATCGGTAATTCGGGCCTCACCCCTATCGTGACTGGCCCAGAGACCAAGTCGCTTTTTAAGTGTATCTGGTGTAAAGGTACTGCTTCAGGCCCTTTACCAATGCCTTTTCTCACAGTGACCTCCCCAGTCTGGGTCTCTGAACTGAAGTCTAACACACTCTTTAAGATCAATGACAGACAAGCTCCAGTGCCTCTCCAGATCCGTATTGGAACTGGGTTTAACCCCTTCTTCAACGACACCAATCCGGCCGAGATAAACTTCTCGCGCCCTTCCTGAACTTTATCAGACATCTTCTCCCCTAGCAGTTTGTTTACCAGCTCAATACAGCGAGTCGAAACCGCCGTTTTTCCTTTCCCCGTTTCCTTCTTTGGGGCAAAGCACCTGGACGCAAAGTGACCGGCTTTCCCACAATTATAGCATACGACCCCAGGAGACTTCCTACCAAACTGCATCCTGTCTTCGTTATGCTTCTCACTAGTGCCTGGCTTACCTTCTGGCTTTTCCAGCGAACTATCTCCGCCATCTCGACTACCCTTGTGGTAGCTTTTACTCAGGGTAAACTTCACTTTGTGTGTAAACGCGTACTCATCCGCTAACATAGCAATTGCGACTCAAGTTTCCGCCTCTTTCTCATCTAGATAGGCCCTCATATCTTCAGGGACACAACCTTTAAACTACTCAATCAAGATTAGCTGTAGCAGTCTGACATAGTCCCCATTGACCCCTTTCGATGTGCACCAACGCTTACAATACATCAGCATCTCACGGGCAAACTCTAAATACATGAGGCCCCACTGCTTCTTCGCATTCCGGAACTTCTGGCGGTATGCCTCCGGGACCAACTCATAAAGCCTGAGTATCGCCTCTTTCACCACATCATACCTCTGGGCATCTTCTGCGGACAATGCCGAGTAAATTTGCTGGGCTTTTCCTTTAAGTACACTCTGAAGGAAAACAGCCCACTTATCCCTCGACCAGTCCTGACTTGCAGCGATTTTTTCAAAATGAAGAAAGTACCGATCAACATCGGCCTCCTCAAATGGGGGAACCAGCCTAATTTCCTGAGTCGCCCTGAACCCTCCACCTTGGTTCGGCATAGGCCCCTGCGCTAGCGTCATCCTTAACTTATCCAGCTCGAATTCCTTTTCCTTCTGTTTCTCTCTCTCTTGTCGTTCTAACTGCCTCTCTTCTCGTTCAAACTGCCTGTCCCTCTCTTCTCTTTCCAGCTGTTTTACCCGGAACTCGTGCTCCAGTCTCAATTTTTCCATCTGCAGCTGTACTGCTTCTCACCAGGTTTGCCCATAGATACCACCTCCAGCTCCCCTTGGGGAAACACACCTTTAGATACATAATGCTCTATGATAGCTCTGTGCATCTCCGCTCTCCTCATTGTCGACTTCCCCTTAAAAAGATTCAACCGTCTGGCCCCAGTTGCCAATTCTGATTTCCTGGCATCCTCTAATGCCTCCAAGGTTGGTGCCTTTAGAAATTCCTCAATCTCCATTTCTGCTGTTTGCCCTTTCTTTCTTTCGGGAATTTTAACCCAATCAATTTACCCTGTCCCAAATTTGACGTTCAAAATCGCGGACGAGATCCCCACTTACGTTACGTAGCCCGTAACTGGGTTGCCAGACCAGTAGAAATGGACCACCTAGTTGGAGTCTGCTTTAACAGAAGCTAATAAAGTTTTATTTAAGAAATAAGTAACACAGTACTCTAATCGTAAGGATATAAATGCAACAGGTTAGCAATGATAAAACACACATGCACACAGAACTAGGGTAATAGGAATCAAATAAACTCTATCGGAGTCTAGGGGTAAAACGATCAGCCTTAAGTGACGCAGAGCTCAGTTCAGCTTAGTACAGTTCGCAGTAATCGCTGTTGTGCCGTTGGGGGGAGAGAGAGAGAGAGGGGGGGAGGGAGAGAATATGCAAATCTGATTCAGCCAGACCTTTGATGTTCTTTGCAGTTAGCCTTCGGGCGAACCCTTTTGGTGTCTTCTGTGGTCACCGACTGTGACTCCTCCGTTCCGGATACGACCGTTCTTCTGCGGTGAACCCGGCACCCAGGCAAGGGCGGACACACACACCAGGTTCCCACCAATCGTACCCTTTTCAACCTTTGCGTCTATGGTCGGTTCCCGCGACCAGACCTCCAAACCTCACCAACTTGTGGGGGCGCACCAGTCTTCCAGGGTCTCGTTATCTCGTGATCTCGTAGTGTGTGTCGTGCCTTAGCGAACCTGTTCTTTTTATCCCCCAGCTGCGGTATCGCCTGTCCATCAAACTTCAAACAGTTCAGGTTGAAAGCAACCGGTCTGTCAATACTCGGAACTGTGTCTCTTTTCGTTAATCTCTGTCCTCTCTTATTAACATCTTGAACGCTTCTCCGTTGTCACACTTATCTCTCACATCAGCATCAATCTTCTGATAACTTGATTTGTCGTCACAGCTCCAATGAGGTACCAGCTGAGTCGTCGTCTCGTCATGCCGGTGCCTTCAGCCGACAGCATCAGTTACTTAAATTTTCAAAGATAAATTTGTTTGCATGCCTAAATATCTTATGATTTCATCAAGTCGGATAAAAGTGAGCACCTGCAGGAATGCTCCACATAAGCAGCCATGTGTAACAGCAGCTACCACAGATTCGCAGTCCGCAAACGAAAGAATTCCGTGTTCATCACTATTCTGTAGGAAGATACTGCCAGGTAGACCATATAGTAAAGGTGGTGTAAGACAAGTTTATCTTCATCAGAGAGGCATTGGAATTGGAGTATCGTGCTGTAGTTGTGCAGATATTCACTGGGTGACATTTCGATCACTGTGGGCAGTGCCGGTCCGCACGTTGTAATTCAGCAGATGGTGCACAGCAGGTTCACATGCTCTTTGCCAGGACTGGGGGACTTGAGCCACAAGGAAAGTCGGATTGGGGGGGGTGGTACTGTTTTCCTCGGGAGTTATCGGCTGAGGGGAGACTTGGCAGAATTTTATAAACCATGAGAGAGAGATTTGGAGTAGACTGTCAGCATCATTTTACCGAATTACAATGTCCAATTCTAGAAGTCACAGTTTTAATGTAAGAGCAGGGTGAGTTTAAAAATGTGCGGGGCGAGATTTTTTTTTATTTACCTTGAGAATAGTTGATTTCTAACACGCATTGCTACCATGGGAATTGGTAGGAGGAGAGGGGAGGATGTTGGTGAGCGGAGGTAGGGAGGGAAAGGGTGAGATAGATAGATAGATAGAGAGAGAGAAAGAGAGAGAATGAGAGAATTCTACAAAAAGAACAGAGCGAATTAACTTGTAAGTTAAGAAGAATGTCCTCCATTACGTTGATTCCTGGATTGATCTCTGTTCCACGTTCAAACGCGCTCAGGACGAGGAAGGTGGTGCAATTAAATGCCCCAGGAGTTGGGGCATCAGAACAGGTTCTGTGAGAGGGATAATTAGGCTCCCTTCCAGGGCAGGCAGGACCGATGCGCTGATGACAGATTACACCGAAGATGAAGGGGAGCAGATATCCCTCACCGGTACGTTCGCTGGAAGCACCTGGGAGAAGTTATCATTGTGTAGCAAGTTGGAGGGAAGCAATGCAGCAGGTCAGCAGATACCATTCAGCGGACGATAAAGGCGACGTCCGGCACTGCTGAAAGAAAGACTGAAGGATGAGGAAAAGGACCCATGGATAACTGTAAATGACCTGCAGAGATCTCTAAAAGTCGCTCATGTCTCTGTTCTTGCGTCCACTACATGAAAAGCACCGAACAAGAAAGGACAGCACTGAAAAAAAAACTGATCTCCAAAAAATAAAGACACTGTTGCCCGTCTCAAATTTTCAAAACAAACGCCTGAACCCATTGTATGTTCTACAATGCTTCTGCAACTATGTTCTGTGGACAGTTGTCAAAGAAAGTGGAGCTTTATAGCAGAAATGCACATTGCTATGTTTAGAGTAAAAGGGCACAGTATACCACTACCTAAACATCAACCCACCTGTGAAGCATGGTGGAAGGAGCATCATGGTGTGGAGCTGCTTTCCTGCATCAGGGCCTGCACAGCTTGCAATCGGTGAGGGTACAATGAATTCTAAAGCTATCGGAACATTTTACAGGAGAATGTCAGGATTGCAGTTCGGCAACTTAAAGCTTCATAGAAAGGTGGATAATGCAACAAGGCAATAATCCGAAAGACAAGAATATCTCATCGACAGAATAGTTTAAAAAGAAGGCAATTCGTGTTTTGGGATTGCCGAATTAAACTCCTGACCTTAATCCTACGGAAATGCTGTGGAAGGACCTGAAACAAGTTGTTCATGCAGGAAGCGCACCAGCATCCGAGCGTTGAAGCAGTTCTGCAAGACCCATTGGCCTAAAAGTCGTTTAATCCAACGTGCAGGACTCATCAACAGTTAAAGGAAACGTTTGCTTAGAGTTACTGCTGTAGAAGAAGGTCACACCGGCTACTGAAAGAATATTTTTCCAACAAACGCATGCAAGATTGGAACATTATCCTCAATAAATAAACAAGTAAAATGAGATTTCTGTTATTGGTTTAATTGCTTTCTCTTTATCTAGTTTGAGCACTTCTATGAAAATCTAATAACATTCTAGATCATATCCATTCATAAATAAAGCAAATTATATTTTGAGTTTTGATCATTCTAATTGATTGCATCAGTATTCACCTCCTTTAATATGACACATCAAATCGTCACTGGTACAGCCAATTGGTTTTAGAAGACACATAATTAGTTAAATGGAGATCACCGTGTGCAGTCAGGATGTTTCAATTGCCTGTAGTAAAATACACCTGTAACTGGCAGGCCCAATTGCTGGCGAATCCGTGTCCTGGCAAAAACTAAACCATGAAGACTGAAAACTCCAATCAACTGCATGAAAAGTTATTGAAAGCATGAAAATTGACAAAACTCCAGGCCACAGTTGTATGCACAGTCTCTCCACTGAAGCTTGATAACTTATTCCGAGCTATCATAAGCTTCTTGGTGGCCTCTATCACTAGCCCCCTTATTTGAGGACAGCCTGCTGTTGGCAGATTTATAGTTGTGTCATATTCTTTCCATTTTTGGATGATTGACTTAACTGTACTCCAAGGAATATTAATTGGCTTTCAAATGTTCTTGTGTCCCTCTCCTGACTTGTGCTTTATAATGACCTTTTCACAGAATTGAGGATTCTAGCATTTTACGGTCCAGTGATCAAGGCAAATAGTCAGGATTACATAGAAATAGAAAAGATGATTTTTTTTAACGTGTTTTGATGTTGGGCTCAAGAATAAATGTAAAATAACTGTTTTCACTTTCTCAACCAGGACCTCAGTAATTCTCATCAACTAGGTTTCCTGAAACCTGCTAGCTTTATCCTTTACAGTAAAATGAATGATCAGGTCTTGAACTCCTGACATCACATTTTTAAAGGCCTCCCACTTGGTAGATGCATCTTTCCTGTAAACCACTTGCCCAGTCCCGGTTAATGGCTCCTAAATTTGCTCTGATCCTGTTGAGGAACTTAACTTGTTAATGGATTGCATTTTTCACCATAACCATGTAAAGCTATGAGAATTCTAGTAATTCGAACCAAACTGCTCACCGACAGTCAATTCTGCCACTTACCTACATCATTTCTCAGAAGGAGTCCCAGTGTTGCACCCTCTCCAGTAGTGTTCGTCTCTATCTTGATGGAGGAAGCTTTCTTGGACACAGTTCACAAATTCAGCTCCATGCCTTTTACACTATGAAATACCCAGTCAATATTATGGAGTTAAAATTTCTTACCGAAACTGCCTTATTATGTTTACAATTGCAGTTTCACTGCATATCTGCAATTCCAATTCCTCTTGACTGTTTGGGTTTCTATAATACCATATCTTGTGACTAACTGGTATCCATAATGCCTCGTTACATGTTTTAGGTACAAATGATGTCCTCCATACAGATCATTATTCCATCCATTGCATTCAAGACGGTAACTCTTCTTCCCTTCTTCCCTGCATCTTTGTATCCTGGAACACTAAGATGCCTATTCTGCCCTTCCTTCGGTCATGTCTCTGTTATGATGGTGATTGGATCATAAGAGAAAGGGGTAGAATAAGGCCATTCAGAAAAATCCAGTCTGCTCCATCATTTCAAGATGGCTGATTCTTTTATCCCTTTTAACACCATTCTCTTACCTGTTCCCCACAACACTTTGATGTACTGACTAATCAAAACCCATCAATCTTCTTTTTGTACTGAACGTCTTGATCTATACACACGTTTGTGGCAATGAATTCCAGTTTCACTACTCACTTTCTGAAGCTATTGCTTTTTATTTTAGATCTAGATCGGTAACTCTCTATTCTGAGACTGTGAGCTCTGGTCCTACGCGCCTCCACTAGAGGAATGTATGAATTGAATTGTCTTTATTTCTAACATCCTTCAGATACCTGATTAGTTAAAATCCTCACGTTATGTCTCAACTAAATGCGCAATTTGCAATTATTGTACTTTATGATAATTAATAATAAATAGAACATTCAATGTTATATAAAGTACACTCAAATCAGGTGAATTCGTCAGTCTGATGGCCTGATGGAAGAAGGTGTCCCATGCCCTGTTGGTCCTAGCTTTTAGGCTGCGGTACCGTTTCCCAGATAGTAGCAGCTGGAGTAGATTGTGGCTGGTGTGACTCGGGTCCCAATGGTCCGACGGATCCTTTCTGCACACCTGTGCTTGCAAATGTCCTGAATCATGGGACGTTCGCAACGACAAATCCGCAGAGCTGTATGCACCACTTCTGCAGAGTCCTACGATTAAGGGAGGCACAGTTTCCATACCAGGCAGTGATGCAGCCAGTCAGGATGCTCTCAATTGTGCCCCTTTAAAACGTGATTAGGATTTGGGGCCCCATATCAAACTTCCTAACTGTCTGAGGTGAAACCGGCACTGTTGTACCATTTTCACCAAACACAGCTGGTGTGTACAAAACACGTGAGGTCCTCGAAGATGTGGATGCCCTCTCAAACCCAGATCCACTGATGTCAATCGGGGCGAACCCGTCTCCATTCCTCCTGTAATCCACAACCAGCTCTTTTGTTTTTGTGTCGCTGAAGTAAGGAATTGGGGATATTCAAAAATATATTTCGAACGTATGTAGCCTTTGGCTAAAAGAATAATTGGGACTGAATAGAAATTTTTGAACTAAAGTAAACTCTGCCTTCAGCAGTCAACTATTTTCTCCCCGGCTCGCAGAGAAACATTCAGAGCTTTGTAACATTGCGCATTGTACCCTCGTTTCAGTAGGGAGAGGAGGGCTCACCGATAAGGACTGGACAGCGCATGCATCTGTAATTAAGCACTGATCTAGCGGACTCTCTTATCTGTAACTAAGTTTCTCACAAACAGATTTCGCCTTGATCTAGCACACTCTCTTACCTGTAAATAAGTTTTGCACCAACAGACTTGGTGGGCGTACCAGTTCAAATAACCATCTTCCAACAGTAATGTATGGGGTTTAATGTGCAGAAGTATACAGCTGTCACAAGTGGGAGCAGGCCCATTTGTCTGATGGTGGCAGTACTTACATACCTTCCTTTTGGCAACTGGGTCTCAAGCTCCTGCAGGAGGGTGCGCAATAAACTGTGATAACTCTAAGAAACCGGTCTTCGGAGTTTTATTCACATTGGACTTTACCAGAAGGACAGATATTTTTTTGACACCACTGGGTCAGCGAGGTGACCTTCCCTGCAGGCTACCTCGTTATTGTTTAAGATAAGGCTAATCAATGTAGTGTCGTCAGCAAATTTATTTAGCAGATTGCAGCTGTGGATGACGACACAGTCATGGGTGTACAGGGAGTAAAGGTGGGGACGCAGTACACAGCCCTGAAGAGCTGCTGTATTGAACGTTAGAGCGTTGGAGGTGAGGGAGACCATTCTTACCACCAACTGGTGATCAGACAGTAAGTCCGGGGCACAGCAGCACACGGCAGGGTCAAGGCCGAGGGTCTGAGATTCTTGTCAAGCCTGGATAGAATTATGGTCTTCAGTGTTGAACTGTAGTCCAAGAACAGCATTCTCACACAAGCATTATTCTTCTCCAGATGTGTAAGACGGGTTGTAGAACAGTGGCTATCGCGTAATCTGTCGATTGGTTGTGTCAGTAGATGAATTGTATAGGGTACAGTTTGGGTGGTAGCAATCATTAACGAGACTCTCAAAGCCTTTGCTTATTATTGGCGTGAGTTCGACAGGACGCCAGTCTTTGAGGAATGTTAGCTGGACTTTATTGGTTCATGAAGAATGGTGGATAATTTGAAGCAGGAGGGCACTGTACACTTGGAGAGGGAGAGACTAAACATCATCTCTACATCTAGTCTACAGTGGCCTTTCAATATTCAATAGGTCTCAATCAAATTTCCCCTAATTCTAATGAACTCCAGTGAGTACAGGCCTACAGCCAACAATCCTGTCTTAAGGGTGATGCTGTTAGCGGACACAATTACAAGACACTGAAGTACTAGGAACAGAAATTGACGAGCGAACTGGGACAAGAACACAGACTTGGATTAGCACATTGGCTTGGAAAGCGAGACCAGGGCAAGGAACTGGGAACTAGGAGCCTGAGCTTGGACTTCCAGCCGGAGACTGGACAAAGATCCAGAACCTGGCTTTTGACTCGGGCTCATATTCCGGAACTAGGCGAAGCCATGACGTCGTCTTGGGAGATAGGAATAGGCGATGCTGCAGGACAGTACGAGAGACTGCTGGGCAAGACGAGGGAACTCCACCACAGGACGAAGCACGTGTACAGGACGAGAACACGGATCCTTAACTTGATGCTCAGGAACAGCAGAGCCTTGGACTTGGGAAGACAGGAACCTCGGAACCTTGGACTCGGGAGGACAGAAACGCAGAATACATAGCCTTGGTGTTGGGGAGGACAGGGACACAGAGCCTTGATATAGAGCACGGGAATACGGAGTCTTGGACCTGAGAGACAGGAACACAGGAACATGGAACACAGAGCCAGGACACTTCCTTCGGGACAGGACTTAGGGCTGGGACTCGTACACGGAACACGGAGCTAGGACACCTCCTTGGGAAAAGGATTTAGGGCCGGGGCACTACACACAAAGCTGAACACGACGTACGGTTTCCAACACTAGGTAGCGGCAAACGGCCGGACAACCTAGCGGAGGCATGGACACAGAAACAATTCACAACATGAGGTAGCGGCAAACGGCCTGACGTTTTTCCGTTTTTTCACACGGAGGGTGCTGGGTGTGGGGATTGTCCTGCCAACGGTGGTGTTGGAAGCGGATACAACAGGGTATTTTAAGAGCCGCTTAGATTGGTACATGGAGTTTAGAAAAATAGAGGGCTATTCATTTGCAAAAATTCTTGGTCGTCTCCAGACTAATATACAGGATTAGCACAATATTGTGGACCAAAGAACCTGTACTGTGCTGTGCATTTCTGTGTTCTGTATGTACCAGGAGCACTTGGGACTTTTTTGCAGCTGCTCCGACACTCTTATTGGTTTTGGTTCTCTGGAGACAGCACAGCATCCTTGTGTCTCTATTATAGCCACTGAAACTTGAGTCTTCTCTCGAATACTGTCCTGCCTGATCTCTTCCTCCCTTGCTGGGCTTCAGAGACACTGTCAGTGCCA
This sequence comes from Mobula birostris, assembly GCF_030028105.1. Taxonomy (NCBI): domain Eukaryota; kingdom Metazoa; phylum Chordata; class Chondrichthyes; order Myliobatiformes; family Myliobatidae; genus Mobula; species Mobula birostris. Next base: position 37,365,368 of record NC_092397.1, read on the forward strand.
GCAGACTGGCTGTGCCCTAATAGGTCATTCCATCATCAGTATTCAAAATGTGTTTTTATTGTGAGCGGAGCAGCCACTGGGGGACACTATAATATCTGGCTCTTTCCCTTGTCTCGCCTGGTGTTGAACAAACATGATTGCCTCCTGCACCTTATGTGCGACCACACTACTCATATGGTCTCAGTGTCCGGGACAATCCTTGGTCTGTTGATCACCATCTCAATTTCCATCATAGAGTCAGTCAGGAACTGCTGCTCGTGCACTTCCCTCATGTGAAGTTATCGGTTACACTGACTGACTCCCTGAGCTCCCAAATCATCAGGCAGAGCATGATTCTGCCATGACTGTCATTCCAGCTATGCAACAGGGAGAGGAATTCTGAAGAAAACCGCTGAAATTTGACTTTGCAGAGTACAACACATCATATGTCATTTCTCTGATTCACTGTCTGACATGTTTCTTGCTGCCTATGTGTTTCTCCAATGCCCTGTCCAATTTTAGCTTTCTAAATCTGACATATGACTCCTCTTACTTTTTTTTTTATGGGGGAACGTCGACTCAGACCATGAGAGGCCTGCGTCGGGCATTTTCATGCCTTACACGGTGCATATTGGAAGTCTACGTGGGGTACCACTCCTCGCACAGACTAGAGCAATGTGTGATTAAGTGCCTTGCTCAAGGGCACAAACACGCTTGCACAGCTGAAGCTCGAACTAAGAACCTTGAGGTAACTAGACGAATGTCTTAACCACTTAGCCACGTGCCCAACACAAGTACTTTTTTAAACAAATGCAATATCTCTCACCTTCGTTAGTTCCTGAATGTCCCCGTCCTTCTCTACCTTCCTATCATGGGCAGGGCACTCCGGAATTCTGACCGACTGGACTGTGAGTGACCCTGAAGTGTCAGATGGACTTAACAAGAACGTCGGTTCCCAGACTACTCTCTATGATTTCTGCCCAAATCTGCTGAAATTAGCATTCCACAAATTTACATTAATTCACCTGCAGGTTCATTCAATCCTTATCAATAACTGTCTGAAACCCTTCAGGATTATAATCTTAATTTTTTCCCAATGAAACGCCAATCATCGCTTCCGGCTCCTTTTCCGAGTCTAATTCAGGTATGTCCCCCTTCCTGATGACCATCTACATACTGTTTCAGGAAACCTTTCTGAACACACCTAACAAATAATGCCCCATCCAAGCCTCAGGCTGCAAGGAAGTGCCTGTCATTCTGGTGAGAGTAATCACCCACTACAGCTACTCTATTGTTTTTACATCAGTCCTTAATCTGTCGACATATCTGTTGATCTCTCTCACTGTCTATTGGGATGTTTACAATATAATCTCGTCACAGTGATTGCACCTTTTATTCTTCCTGCGTCCTACGTACATCATTTCATTGGATAGGCCTTTTGGATGACCTCGACTTTGTGACATTCTGCCTGATCGGCAGTGCAGCTCCACAAACTCATTCACCTCCCTCTGGAATGCTTGAATCATCTGAATTCTGGAATGTGTAGCTCTCTGTCCTGCCCTTCTCTCAGCCAATTCTTTGTAATGGCTAATTCTCTGTGTCACGGAGTAATCCTGATTCCAAGTACGTCTGCCTTAACTGTTCTACACCCTGCACTGAAATAAACACACTTCAGCCCCTTGGTGCCACTGTGCCCATTAACAATGCCCGATCTTGACTTCCTGATGGTGTTTTTCGAACTCGTCTCTACCTTCTGCTCAATGCTACTTACTGACTTGTAGCTCTGGTTCCCAACCATCCTCTTTCTCCACACACATGCCACATGGGAAAACTCTGCAAGGGTGGCTGCAACAAAATTCCCCGTCACAATCTTAGCTCCCCTCAGTACAGATGTAACCCATTCTCCTTACACCAGTCCCACCTATCCTGGAAGAGAACGTAGTGATCTGTGTTCCTGAAGCCATCCGTCTGGCACCAGATTGTTAGGCACACTTTTCACTTTTCCACCTTACCATCTCCTACCTCGCAAGCATGTGGGACCTGAATGAATCCTGGGATCAGCACCCCAGATTTCCTCCTTCTTATCTTTGTACCCAGCTACATAAATTCTATTTGCAGGATCTTCTCTCTGTTCTAAGTTCTAATAAGGACCACGACCTCTGGCTGCTCACACTGCCCTGGCATGATGGAGGTAACATATCATCCTGCAGGCTCATTCATTTCCACTACACTCTCGTCTGTGTCCCCGACTCCCTACCCCCGCTAAAGTGTTTCCTGCATGTGTTTCCATCCTGTATAATCACGAGCTCATGTGACAGCCGCTTCAGTGTTTTTATTTTTAAATTCAGCTCAGGGTACTTACGTATGCATTTGCAAACAAAGGAATCGCTGCACACGTGTTAAAGCAAAACACTTTATGAGAACTCTTACGATTTCAATGCCGAAAGGGAAACAAATGTCAATAGTAGCAGTGGTACAGGAATCAAAAACACTGATCATTCACTAAAGAAGCCAATTCCTGCAATGTTGGAGGAGTCGCAGATCTGACAATGTCACACAGCCAGTTCTCTCTCTCTCTCTCTCCCTCTCTCTCCTTCTCTCTCTCTCTCTCTCTCTCTCTCTCTCTCTCTCTCTCTCTCTCTCTCTCTCTCTGTTTTCCCCTGTCTGCCTCTCACTGTCTCTCTTGCACTCTCTCTTTTCTCCATTGCTTGCTCTGCCTGTCTTGCTTCCTCTCTCTGGCTCTCCATCTCCCTCTCTCTACCTCATTTAGTCACTCTATTTATCTATTTCCCTCATGCTGTATTTTGCTTTCCTACTCAGCATTCTGTTCACTATTACAGCTCCAGCTGTGGTCTACCCTGAGACAACTCTCTTTCCACCTTGCAGCAAAGAACATGCTCATTTTTATACCCTTCAAAACCGCATATACTGGCATATTCACAACTTGGCGGGATCAGCTGCATCCACCCTAAATTTGATGATCTTCAACCGGGACAAGCATGTTCTTCACTACCTCAACTATTATGGCTGCACTTGACTCTCTCAAAACATTGCTATAGATTGGTTGTCTTGTACTTCTTCAAAGGAATCCCACTCAACATTCTCTGTGTGTAAAATAAAACTGCCTCTGGCACCCATCCCACTATAATTTCCTCCAGCTACCTGAACGGTATGTTCTTTCGTGTTAGCCTTTGCCAGCCTAGTGAAAAGACGCAGGGTGTCCATGCTATCGATGTTTTTCTCACTTGTATACCTCTTTCAAGTCTCCTCTCATCCCCCTTTGCTGCAAAGAGAGAAGCCCAATCATGTTCAACTTTTCCACTTGTGCTCTCCATAAGGAGGTGAGCAGACCTGAACACAACACTCCAAGTATGGTTATCAGTTTTATCGAGCTATACCATTACCCCACAGCTCTTGAACTCAGACCCCTGACAATGAGAACCAACACATCAGAAGCCTGCTTCCCATAATCCTGGTATTTGTACTCTGCAATCCTGTTTGATTTTTCATTGCTTATCACCTAATAGTTTTCCAGATGGAACCCATGCTGGAATCATGGCTGATCCCGGAACCCACACAACCCCATACACCTGCCTTCTGACCATACTTTCTGATGTCCTGCCCGATCATTAACTTACACCTTAAATATACCAAGGACTTGACTTCCGCACCAGACTGCCGTCAAGCATTCAAGAGACTCACTACTCTCTGGCTAAAATAATTCCTCCTTACCACTGTTCTAAAAGTTCACTCCCACCCCCTTTTGTGAAGTTGTTTCCTTTAGTTCTGGATATCCCCACTACAGGAAACATCCTCTACACATCCACCCTATGTATTCGTTTCCACATTCGGTAGGTTTCAATGAGATCAACCATATTCTTCTCAATTCCAGTGAGTACAGGCTCAAAGCTGCCAAATGTGCCATATATGTGAACCCCTTTATTCCCGCAATGATCCCCGTGAACCTCCTCTGGGCTGTCTCCAATGACAACACATCCTTTCTGAGATAACGTATAAAATCCTAAAGGGATTGGACAGGCTAAATGCAAGAAGATTGTTCCCGATGTTGGGGAAGTCCAGAACGAGGGGTTACTGTTTGTGGATAAAGGGAAAGCCTTTTAGGACCGAGATGAGGAAAAACCTCTTCACACAGAGAGTGGTGAATCTGCCGAATTCTCTGCCACAGGAAACAGTTGAGGCCAGTTCATTGGCTATATTTAAGAGGGAGTTAGATATGGCCCTTGTGGCTAAAGGGATCAGGGGGTATGGAGGGAAGGCTGCTACAGGGTTCTGAGTTGGATAATCAGCCACGATCATACTGAATGGCGAAGGGCCGAATGGCCTACTCCTGCATCTATTTTCTATGTTTCTATGTTTCTATATGGGACCCCAAACTGTTGATAATCCTGCAAGTGGTGCCTGACTGTTATCATATAAAGGTGCAGAATTATCTCTTTGCTTTTACTCTATATGTTATTTCTCTTAAAACAAATTCCAACATTGCATTTACCTTCTTTACCGCAGACTAAGCTTATAAAATAATCTTCTAGGTGTCTTACATGAGGACTCCTATTGCCCCCTGCACCTCTGATGTTTGAACCTTGTTCTCATTTACATAACAGTCTGCATGATTGTTCCTTTTACAAAAATGCAGTATCATATATTTCCCAAAACTGCATTCCATCTAACAGATTTGTCAAAGAAGATCTCCCTTCATAGAAATCATGCTGACTGTGACTTATTTTATCATTGGTTTCCAAGTACCTCGAAACCTCATCATTAATAAGACTCCAACACTTTCCCAAACATTGAGTTGGGCGAATTGACCTCTCATTTCCTTTGCTTTGACTTTCGCATTTCTGAAAGAGTGGGGTGATGTTGGCAATCTTCCAGTCATCTGGAACCATGCCAGAATTAAACTATTCTTGAAAGATCATGAGGCTTGAGGCTTGGAGACAGGTTTGGGGTCTTGAGGCTTGAGGCTTGGGGACAGGCTTGGGGTCCTGAAGCTTGAGGCTTGGAGACAGGCTTGGGGTCTTCAGGACTGAGGCTTGGAGACAGGTTTGGTGTCCTGAAGCTTGAGGCTTGGAGACAGGCTTGGGGTCTCAAGGCTTGAGGTTTGGGGTCATGAGGCCTGAGGCTTGGAGACAGGCTCGGAGTCTTGAGGCTTGAGGCTTCGGGACATTCTTGGGGTCTTGAGGATTGAGGCTTGGAGGCAGGCTTGATGTCTTCAGGCTTGAGGCTTGGAGACAAGCTTGGGGTCTTCAGGCTTGAGGCTTGGAGACAGGCTTGGGGTCTTGAGACTTGAGGTTTGGAGACAGGCTTGAGTTCTTGAGGCTTGAGGCTTGGGGTCATGAGGCCTGAGGCTTGGAGACAGACTCGGGGTCTTGACGCTTGAGGCTTGGGGTCATGAGGCTTGAGTCTTGGAGACAGGCTCGGGGTCTTCAGGCTTGAGGCTTGGAAACAGGCTTGGGTTCTTGAGGCTTGAGGTTTGGGGTCATGAGGTCTGAGGCTTGGAGACAGACTCGAGGTCTTGAGGCTTGAGGCTTGGGGTCATGAGGCTTATGGCTTGGAGACAGGCTTGGGGTCTTGAGGCTTGAGGCTTGGAGACAGGCTGGGGTTTGGTCTTGAGGCCTGCAGGCTGGGTCTTGGTTTTAAGGCCTGCAGGGCTGGGGTCCTGGGTCTTGAGGCTGCAGGCTGGGGTCTTGGGTCTCGGGTCTAGGCTACTTCGACGCCTGGGTATGGACTCCGATCCAGACACTGGGAAAGGACCCAGATCCTGGGACTCGACTCGGGCTGGTTCTCCATAACTAGGCGAAGACATGACGTAGCTACAGGACTGGACATGTCTTGGGTGAGGAACTCTTGGGTAGGGCGAGACACAAAGACAGGTAAAGGCACATGGACAGGACTGGGATAGGACTGGAGCAGGCACGGACTAGACGATGGCCTTCTGGAGCACGGAACCTTTGACTAGAAGAAACAGCAGCACGGAAAACAGAGCTGGTACCCCTCCTTGGGAACAAGACTTAGGGCCGGGATTCGTACACATAACGCAGAGCAGGGACCCCTCCTTGGGAACAGGACGTAGGGGTGGGAATCATACACAGAACATTGAACATGAAGGGACGGATCACAATACAACGTGGCAGCAAACGGCCGGACCCACCTAGCGAAGGCGACGACACAGAAACAGTTCCCAACACTAGGTAGCGGCAAAAGGCCGGACCTACCTAGCGAAGGCGTGGACACAGAGAGACAATTCCACACAACGAAAGGAAGTTCCTTATCTTGATCTAACAAAGCTCCGGTCTTGCTCCAGTGGTAAATCTTCAGTGATACAGGCGGGGTATCCAGGCTAGGTGAGCAGGCAGAAACTCAGGCAAGGTGTGCAGGCAAAGAGTCAGGCGAGGTATCCAAGCAGAGAGTCAGGCGAGGTATCCAGGCAGAGAGTCAGGCGACGGGGAATAAAAGGAGGGGAACAGAACAGTCCAGCAGCGAATCCCTGGTTTGCAGAGGTATTTATGTCTCAGCCCCAAAACGAGAAACATGTGCCCAAAACAGAAGCTGGGGAAAACCAGAAACCCAGAACAAGGAACCATGTACCGGACCGTGAACCTGAACAGGCCCTTCTCGGACCGGACTATGACACCCATTGTGTTTATCTGCTATTTTTCGTCCCCCATTGCTACCTCATCAGCATCATTTGCCAGTGGTTTAATATCAACTCTTCATTCTCTTTTACTCTTTATAGAATAAAAAAATAGACTATTTGGTATGCTGGTTCATTAGTATGCCTGTCAATTTGAGAACGTCTTCCTCTGTGCAACCTATGTATCCAGCACCTTGTGAACTATTCCCAGAAACTTCAGCCATCTCTGCTCATCTGTAATCCCCGCCAGTATTCTCCTCCAATCCACCTGGGTAAAGTCGTCTTTCATGTCTCTGTAAGTCTATTTATTTTATTAGGATAAGGACATATCTGAGTTATGCTTCATCCTCTCAAATTGCAGTATGAATTCAATCATATTATGACCACAGCCTCCCAAAGGTTCCTTTACATAAAGCTCCCTTATGAGATCAGGTCTATTACATAACACCCAATCTAAAGATAGCCTTTTCCCGAGCAGGCTCAAACACACGCTGCTCTAAAAAGCTATCTCGTAGGCATTCAACAAATTCATTCTCCTGCGATTCAACATCAACCTGATTTTCCAATCCCCTTGCATACTCAAGTTCCCCACTACAATTGTGTCATTATCCTTATTATCAGAATCAGAATCAGGTTTAGCAACACCGGCATGTGACGTGAAATTTGTTAACATAGCAGCAGCAGTTCAATGCAATACATAATATAGAAGACGAAATAAATAAATACAACAACAATAATAATAATAATAATAATAATAAATCAATTACAGTTTGCTTACGTTGAATAGATTAAAATCATGTAAAAAAAAGAGAAAAGCAATGCATTAGAAATGTGAGGTGATGTCTAAGAGTTCAATATCCATTTAGGAATCGGACGGCAGAAGGAAGAAGCTATGCATGAATCGTGAAGTGTCTGCCTTCAGGCTTATGTACCTCCTACCTGATGGTAAAAGTGAGAAACGGGCATGCCCAGGCGCTGGTGGTCTTAAATATTGGACGCTGCCTTTCTGAGACAACGCTCCTTGATGATGTCCTAGCTAGTACCCAAGATGGAGCCGACTAAGTTTACAAACCTCCACAATTTCTTTCTGTTCTGTACAGTAGCACCCCCATTCCAGACAGTGATGTAGCCTGTAGAAATGCTGTCCTTGGTACATCGAAAGAAGTTTTTCCGTGTTTTTGTTTACATAAGAAATTTCCTCAAGCTCCTAATGAGGGATAGCTGCTGTCTTGCCGTCTTCATAACTATATGGATATGTCGGGACCAGGTTAGATCCTCAGAGAACTTGACAAGCATGAACTTGAAACTGCTCACTTGCTCCACTTATGGGGATTGGTGTTTGTTGCTTCGTCTTACCCTTCACAAAGTCCACAATTAACTTTTTCGTCTTACTGACGATGAGTACCAGGATGTTGCTGTGACACTACTTAACTAGTTAGCATATCTCACTCCTGCACGCAATTTTGTCAACACCTGAGATTCTTTCAACAATGGCTGTCTGCCTGCCTGTCTGGGTATCGTATCCGATGCGGACTTTGCTGACCATGGTTTTCCATATAGATCTATCCTTCGTGTTTTTGGATGACATCCTCGATGTGTAGTCACCTGGTTTTGCTTTTGATGTACATAAGCCGAGGTCTTCCTCTAGGTTTACTCCCCTCAATCCTTCCAGAGAGTATGAGAGTTTCTAGTTCATCTTTCCTTCATAATGTGTCCTAGGAATCTGATTTGTCTTTCTCTTATTGTTGGTCTGAGTGATGGAACTGCTTGGGCTCTTCTGAGAAATTCATTTGCTGTGTGTGTGGTCCATGATATTTTTAACATTTTCCTGTTCAACCATAATTCAGCTGCTTCTAGTTTCTTTTCAATTGCTGGGGAAATGGTCCAGCATTCACTTCCATAAGTCAGGATAGAATAAATGTAGTACTGCAGTGTTCTGTTTTTAGTGTACGTGCTCATCTTTCTGTCTGTTAATATGGTCTTCATTTTTTGGGAAGCTTCTCTCGCCATTGCTGTTCTGTGTTTGATATCTGTGTCGCACCTGCCATTACTTGTTATTAGGCTGCCAAGATATTTGAATTTGTTGACTTGTTTGATGTTTATATTTCCGATCTTGATCACACATTGTGGGATGTTTGTCTTTCTGGAGATGACCATGCTTTCTGTCTTCTTGGTGTTGATTGAGAGGCCTCTGCGATTACCTTCTGCTGCCACTATAGTGAGTAGTTCTGGAATTTTTGTTTCTGAATCATCTATATGTTACAGCATATCTGATGTTATTTATATCATGGCCTCCAATTGTGAATCCTTTGGTGTCTTTGATACTTTCAAGATATTTTCACTATACAGGTTGAATAAGTGTGGCGAAAAGACACAACCTTGCCTGACTCCTCTCATGATATTCACATACTCTCTCACTTCTCCTTCTATTTTGATGGATGCTGACTGGTCCCAGTACAAGTTTCTTAGGAAACGTATATCTTTCCCATCTATGTCATGATCTTAAAGCATTTCCAGTAGATCTTGCTGTCTGACAGTGTCAAAAACATAGGTAGACCTCTTTTTGTACCTGGATGGCTCGCTCACAGAATGAAAATTGGATTTCTAGTTCCAGTGTTTTCCGCAAAGCCGCATTGTTCTTTACTGATTTCTGGTTTTATACAGCGTCTTGCTCTCATCATGATTACTCCGAGAATACTTCTTTTCCACGTGGCTCATCAGGCTTATTGTACGATGTAACTCACATTTTCTTGTTCCCTCTCTCTTTGGAAGTGTGATGAACACTGATTTACTTAAATCATCAGGTATCTCCCCATGATCATAGATTTCATTTACTATTTCTGTTATTTCCTCTTTTCCAAAATCTTCTAAGGCCAGTATCATTTCAACAGCAATGTTGTCTGGACCAGTTGCTCTGTTATGTTCTGTTTTATTAACGGCTGCTCGAATTTCTGATTTTAGAATTCCAGGTCCTTCAACATTCTTCTTTATGTTCGTTTTTTCTCATCTTTGGTCTTCAAAAAGCTCTTTTATATATTTTGTCCATCTGTTTAGGATTTCCTCTTTGTTCATAATTAAGCTGTCATCTTTTGCATTGACTTGCTGAGCAAGGTAATTTCCCCGTTAGTTCTTTAATCTTATTGTGCATCAACTTTGTTCCAGGGTTATGAGTTTGTAGCATTTCTATTCTGAGCATTTCTCATTTAGCCATTGTCTTTAGCTGCTCTGCATTTTCTTTTTATTGTCTTATCATGTTGTTTGTATTCTTCGCTGTCTCTTAGTTTGATGGTCTGTTTTTGTTGCATTAATTGTATTATATCTTCAGTTATCCATCTCTTCTTACTTTTCCGTTCTTTTCGTGGGATTGTTTGTTTTGCGGCTAAAACCCTGGATTCCTTCAGTATGTCCCAGGAAGATTTGATTTCTTTATCCTGCAGCAATTGAAGACGGTCTTTCACCTTGATTGTGTATTCTGTTTTCAGATGAGAGTTGTTTTGTAGTTGTTGATAATCCAGTGATTCTGATCTTCTTGGTATCTATAATTTTCTCATCTTTATAGTCATTTTGCAAATGACTGGTATCTGGTCGCTTCCACAGTCTGCTCCAGGGTAGCTTGTAGATTGAGTTATCGAGTTTTTGAATCTGTTATTGATTGTTATGTAGTCGATTTGAATTTGTTATTCGCTTCTGAGCTTAGCCATGTCCATTTCCTTCTTGGATGTCGTGTAAACCAAGTGTTGGTGATTATCGGATTGTTTGTTTTACACCATGGTATAAGCTTTACGCCTCTTTCATTTCTTTCTCCCAATCCCTGGTCTCGAACAATAAGGTCTTCTCTTCCATCACCAACTTTTCTGTTTAAGTAGCCCATGACTATGATGGATTCTTGTGATTTGCATTCTTCTAGTGCTTTGCCTAGGGAGTGGTAGAAGGCATCAATTTCTTCCTCTGAGCTTGCCATTGTGGCTGCAAATACTTGGATGTTAGAGATGTTGTTTTGTTGTCCTTTTAGTTTGATTAGCATCATTCTGTCTGAGATATACCAGCATGCTGACAGGCTCTTGGATGTTTCTTTGTCTCAGATGATTGCAACACCCTTTTCATGTTTATCTCCACCAGAGTATATCATCTTGTAGTCGTCTGTTTGGATTACTCCAGTGCCATTCCATCTTATTTCACTTAGGCCTAGGAGGCTGACTTCTAGCCTCTTCATTTCAAAATTTACGTCTTCTTGTTTACCAGCTTGGTGCAGGGTGGGAACATTCCAAGTGGCAATTCGCAGTCTCTTGTTCTTACAGACAGTAGTGGTGTGACGATCCGTGCTCACCTGTCTGTTTACGTGATATCTGATCTTTTTGATTTCTTTAATTTTCTCATCTTTATTTTCATTTTGCAAATCACTGGTATGTGTTCGCTTACACAGTCTGCTCCACGGTAGCTTTTAGATTGAGTTATCGAGTTCTACATTGGTTGTATCATCAGCAAATTTACAGATGGTATTTCAGCTATGCCTAGTCGCAGAGACATCGGTACATAGAGAGTGGATCAGTAGGCTAAGCACACACCGCTGAGGCGCACCAGCGTTGATCGTCAGCGAGGAGGAGATGTTATAACCAATCCACACAGATTGTGGTCTTCTGGTTAGGAAGCTGAGGATCCGATTGCAGAGGGAGGTACAGAGACCCAGGTTCTGAAACTTCTCAATCAGAAATATGGGAATGTTGGTATCAAATTCTGAGCAATTGTCGATGAATTGAACCTGACATAGGTGTTTGTGTTTGGCAGGTGGTCTAAAACCGTGTGAAGAGCCATTGAGATTGCATCTGCCCTTGACCTATTCTAGCAATAGGCAATTTACAATTGGTCCAGGTCCTTGCTGAGACAGGAGTTCAGTTTGGCCATGAGCAACCTCTCAAAACATTTCATTTCTGTAGATGTTAGTGCTACCGAGCAACAATGATTAAGGCTGTTCACATTATCCTTCTTAGGCACTGGTATAATTGTTGCCTTTTTGAAACAACTGCGAACTTCTGACTGTAACAGTGAGAGGTTGAAAATGTCCTTGAATAGTCACGCGAATTGGTTGGCACAGGTTTTCAGAGCCTTACCAGGTACTCCATCTGGACATTTCACCTTGCGGGGATGCACTCTCTTTAAAGGCAGCCGAGCATCCGTCTCTGAGACGGAGAATACTGGGTGATCAGATGCAGCACGGAACGTCTCCCTTCCAAAGCAGGCAGAGAAGAAATTGAGTCACCTGGTAGTGAAGCGTCACTGCCATTCATCCTATTGGGTTTCACTTTGCAGGAAGTAATGTATTGCAAACCCTGTCTGAGTTATCGCACATCCGATGTCACTTCGAACCTGGTTTGAATTTGTCTCTTCGTGCTTGAAATACCCTCCACAATCATATCTGGTTTTCAGGTACAGGCCTAGGTCGCCTGAGTTGAATGCCACAGATCTAGCATTCTGCAGACGACATGCAGTCCTTAAGTCCTGTATTCTTTGTCTGTTTAACTGTTACCTCTGTGGTACAATTTAACTCTTTGCTCTGTTTGTATTGCAGCATGTAGAACAAATTATTGAATAGTACAGCACAGCAACAGACCGTTTGGCCCATAATATAGTTCCAAACAATATGAAAAGTAAATCAGTAAACCCCGAAAATCTGATCCTTCCGACCAAGACAAAGTCCATCTCCCTCCATCTTTCTCATGTTCATGTACCTATATAAACGCTCTGTAAAAGCCCCAAATGTATTTAGGTCCACCAATCCAGCAGTCTGAGTAAAAAAAAAAAAAAAACTTACCACTCACAGCTCCTTTCAGACTATCCGCTCTCACCTTCGATGCATTGGCCATTTCTACAATGTGATGAAGACACTCCATATCTACTCGATCTGCGCCTCGCATAATGTTATAAAGCTCTGTCTGATCTCCCCTCGGCCTCTGCTGCTCCAAAGAAAACAGACCAAGTTTGTCAGGACACTTCTGTTAGCACACGCCATTTCAACCAGAAAGCATCCTGGTAAGCTTCTTCTGCTCCTTCTCCAATGCCTTGAAATCCTTCCTGTACTGCGTCAACCAGAACTATATGCAGTACTGGATATGTGGCCTAGCCGGAGTCTTTTTAATGCTGCAACACCACCTCTTGAACTTTGAGCTCAATAACTCATCTAATAAAAACAAGCATTTGATCAGCATCTTAACCGCAGATTGACCTAAGTAGTCACTTTCAGGGAGCTGTAAACTTGGACCTCAAACCGCTCTGCTCAGCAACACTGTTAATAGTCTTCTCCTTAACGCTTTACTACTTGCTTTTGGCCTACCAAGGTACAACACTTCACATTTATCTGTGTTCAGCTCCATCTGACGTTTACTGTCCCTATCTGCGAGTGATCTACATTGCGCTGTGTTCTTGCCAGTCTTCTTCACTATCCACAACTGCACCACTCTTGCTATCATTCAAAACCTATTAAACAACCCATCTACATCTTCATCCGGGTCATTTTAATATTTTACAAATAGCAGGGGTCCCAGCACAGATCGCTGCCGAACGCCACCATTTACGGACCTCCAGCTCAAATAAGTCTTTTCAAACACTTTCTTTAATCAAGAGGGACTTTGTTCAATGCCCGAGTAAAATCCATGTAGACGACATCATCAGACCTACTTTCATCTACGTCTTTCGTCACCTTGTCAGAAAACTCAATCAAGTTGTGAAGCTGGGACCTTCCCCACACGAAGACACGATGGCTCTCCTTAATTAGGCCGTGGCTTCCAAAAGCTTATATAGCCAATCTGGAAGAAGTTTCCGGGAAATTTTTGTGCAACTGACGTGTGACCTGCCGGTCTACAGTTCTCTGGGTTTTACCTTGTTCCCTTCTTACATACAGGTTTAACATTTGCCACTCACCCATCCTCTGGGTACTCGCCTGTACCTAGGAAAGATATGAAACTGCTAGTCAAGGCACTCTCGCCTCTTGCTTCATTCAAAAACCTGACGTAAACCCCATCAGGCCTCAGGATGTCTTTAACCTTAATACGTATTAGGAGACCCAATACTTTCGCCTCCTTGACCTCCAAACTCCATGACATATTATATTTTCAGCATTGTCTCCTAGTCCACATCTTTTCCCCTTGGTAAATACTGAAGCAAGGTACTTATTATGTATTTCACCATATTTTCCGGATCCAAGCAACTGTTTCCCTCTTTATCCTTGAGGGGTCCTACCCCCTCCCCATTTATACTCTTTTCTTGATATATGCATAGTGCTTCGGGATTCACCTTAATTCTACTTGCCAATGACACATCATGGCCCCTCTTGGCTTTCGTAAATTCCATTTTTCAGTTCTTTTCTTGATTCTGTATGACCTTCAACTTCTCCAGTTGTTCCCAACTTCCAAAACTTTACTTAAATGTCCTTTTTATTCTTGACTGAATTCTTCACTTCTGTGGGCATGCACGTTTCTCATTTATTTCCATCTCTGTCCTTCGTTGTAACGGGAAGATACATTTCCTGTACTTTGTGCAATTAATTTTTAAACAGTCTTGGCATGTCTGATTAAAGAATAAAAGATTTTTCCGATTAACCCTTCTACATGCACTCCTAAAATGCCCTTCTCCTATTTAAAGATAACCCATCCTTATCTGTCGCTATCTTGAAAGTGAGGGTGTTCTGGTCTCAGTCATCTAACTGCCCATCCACTAAGTGGGCAGTTACCTGAATAGACCCATTACCCAACAGCAGGTAGTAGTACAATCCCGTTCGTTTGATAGCACACTTCCTGTTCTTCGGTTCTCTTCATATGAACTCAGTGTCTGAACCCTCCTGTGTGTAGCTGTGAAATCGTCCTGATTTGTAGTCCAACTCACACCTCTTTTACCTCCTTCTCTAGCTTTTCAAAAACTTTAAACAGCTTGTAGATAAATCACGCGTCCCTGCCCACTTCTCAACCAAGTCTCTGTAATGGACACAACATTACAGTTTCATGTACTGATCCCTGTTCCGTGTTCATCACCTTTACCAATAATATTCCTGACATTCAAATACACACCATTCAAACTATATGTCTCATCATACTTCTTAATTTGATTTTGCCTGTCCATACTTTCACTGATGTCTACCTTCGTGTCTAAACTTTCACTTACTGACCTGGTGTTCCGATTCCCCGCCCCTTGCGAAACGAGTTTAAACCCTCCTGAATAGCATTAGCAAACATCCCGGCCACCATATTTCTTCCCCTCCAGGTCAGGTGTAACGGGTCCCTCTTCGAAAGGTCACCCCTTTACCAGAAAAAAGGTTCCAATGATCCAGGCTTGAAACCCTGCCCCCTGCACCATCTCCTCTGTCACTTATTTTTTTTGTGCTAGCATCCTATTCCTACATACACATGGCACCGGGAGTAATCCAGAAATTACTACCTTGGAGGTCCTTCTCGTCATCCTATATCCTAAATCTATATAGACAGTCTTTAGAACCTCTTCCACATTTTTGACAATGACGTTGGTGCTAATATGCACCACGACCTCCGGCTGTTCAGTCTTCCCCTTCAGAATATCCTGCAGCCGCTCTGATACATCTGGACCAAGCATCCGGGAGGCAACACAGCATCCTGGAATCCCTTAACTATCAAGTCCCCTATCACTAATACACTGCCAGGGTTTTTTGAACTTAATGAAATCAATGGAATCAGGTGCAGGCTACAGTTACAAGAAGTGTTTGTGGACTCCGTCTTACTGCCAAATAGAAAGTGACCATACCGGTTTTCTTCCAGAGACCAAAGGCGAGCTGCACAGTGCATTAGCTGGCCATGAGATATTCCTTAGTGTACATGGGAGGCAGGAGGAAATAGGGAATATGAGACAAGGGAATTACCGTGCATAGGGTTAGGGCCATATCCGTGACAGATATGTCCTGCAGAGACTGGGTCCAATGTTGGTTTAGGATGAGGAGCAGCTAGAGCCAGTGCCTGATTACCAGGACCAGGACCAGTGGAGTTGTCAAATTGTGGCTGTGTGGGAATATTTTGCTGTAAACGTGATTATACTCACAAATTGCGGTACTGCCATTGTGCCCTGTCCTTGGTCTGGGGAGGAGCTCTGAGTGGAACTGGAATTATACCCTATTTCTGACTGAACCGGTTTCCTTTCAGAGACCAACGGCAAGTTGGATGGTGTGTTCACTGGCCACAAAATACAGTCCGATGTGTGCATGGTGATAGAAGGAATGAGGTCTCTTTCCGAACTCTATACACTCAGTATGTAGGATCTCTTCTCATTTTTTGACAATGACATTGGAGCCAATTTGCACCAGGACCTCTGGACTTTCACTTTATCCCTTGACAAAACACTGCAGCTGCACCTATACATCCTGAATGCTAGCACCGGTGAGACAACACACCATCGTTGTGTCTCTTCTGTGGCCACATTATCTCCTGCCCGCCTCCACTAACTAGTGAGTAATCTGTCACTATCACACTGCCTGACTTTACCCTTCCCTGCCACCGGGGAACCACCAGGGTATCCTCATCTCGTTTTGAAATTCGTAGAATCAGGTACAGGCAAAAGTTTCCAAAAAGTGTTCCTAGACTCAGACTGACTGTTTGAGAATCTCGCTTAAAAACTGCTACACTCTAGACATTGAAGATCACAGAGATCAGGTCCAGAGGCCAAGTCATGGCTGGTGTAAATAGAAGGTGACTACACCGGTTTCCTTCCAAAGACCAAACGCGAGCTGAATGGTGCGTTCACTGGCTGTAAGATACTGTCATTTGTGTACATGGGTAACCGAAGAAAAGAGACGATGTGAGACAAGGGAGTGACCATGGTCAGGGTCAGGGTCATATCCATGACGGTGATGTCCTTCCCAGAGAGAGCCCGAGTTTATGGCCGTGGTCTGAATTATATTGCAAATAAACAGGAATCATTCATTAAGAAATCAACCTGAGCGCACGTACCACGGGGCTTAATGACAACATTTATCGCTCTGTTATGAGACTAGCACTATATGATGAATTATTGGCCTCACAATCTGCCACATAATGATCTTGCACCTTATGATTTTCCTTTCTCTGGAGCTGTTATGCTTTGTTCTGCATTCATTTAGTGTTTCAACTTATACTACCACAATACACTGCATTATTTTTTTGACTCAGTACGCTAATACACCAACAAGAGGGGAGGCCTGTCTAGATCTGGGATTCCGCAACATTCAAGGAAACAAAATTGATTACGGAAGTTGTTGAGGCTTCAGGATCAAATGATCATAACATTGTTAGTCTCGAAGTACTTTGCGGTAGTATATCAATAATTACGAAAGCTCTTAGATTGAATTTCACAAAGACAAAGCTTGTGCAGATGTGGCAAAGATCTCAGAAGGCACGTTGGAAGAAACTGCTTGACATTGTGTCATTTGAGGGACAATGGCATCGATTTAAATAAGTAATAGATGTAGTGCAGAATATGTTCATATCCAAGGTCAGGAGATGCAAAAAACAAGCAAACAAACAATAGATCAACTACATGGATGAGCAAAGATATATATAAACAAAAATGAAGAGAAGACAGCTAAGTAAGGAATACCAAAAAAGTAATATATTTTAAACATAGGGAATATAAAAAAATATGGAAGATATAGTCAAGTGGCAGATGCAGATTGCCAAAGATAGGTTGAGAATGATATTGCTGATAATATTAAGATTGACCAAAAGGTTTTGTCAGTACTTCAGTCATAAAAGAAATGTTATGTGGAAAGTTAAGGGTATTAGGAATAACAGTGTGGAGTTAAATTATGCAGAGGAGGACATAGCGGATACTGTTAACTCTTACTTTCCATAAGGTGTTCACCTGCAAAGATGTTAAAAATACGGTTGTTTAAGCTGATTAAGAGTTCTTAAAGCTGCTTCAGCTGACAAAGTTGAAAGTTAATAAATCTCAGTGTCGGACAACATATATCCAAGGGTATTTAAAGAAGTCTGTGGTTAAAGATACAAACACAGAACAAGAGTTTTTCAAAAAGCTGTGACGATTGATAAAGTCTTTAAGGACTTGAAATAGACTAAAGTTTTTCTGGTATATAAGAGAGGTGTCGGCACTGACCCTTTTAAATACTACCAGTAAGCTTAACGTATATCATGGGTAAGATAAGAGAAACATTATTAAACACCGAGTTGGGAAAAGCTACTGATAAGAACAGGGATTCAGTAAGTGGGAATAAAAGGGTCTTTGTCTGGATGACTGCCAATGACTCGTAGTGTTCCGTAGGGACTGGTGTTGGGACCACTACATTTTATGTTGTATATAAATGATTTAGATGATGAAATAGATGGGTTTGTTGTCAAGTTTGCAGATGATATGAAGATTGTTGGAGGGGCAGGTAATGTTAAGGAAACAGGTAGGATGCCAAATCAGTTAGACAGGTTAGGAGAAGGGGCAAGGAAGTGGCAAATGAAATATAATGTTGGAAAATTCATTGTTATGCATTTTGGTAGTGGTGATAAATGTGCAGACTACTTTCTAAAAGGAGAGAAAATCCAATGAACTGAGAGGCAAAGGGACTTTGCACTCACTGTGCGCAACACCCTAGAGGTTGAGGTGGTGGTGAGGAAGGAAAATGCAATGTCAGCATTCATTTCAGAGGTCTAGAATACTAGAGCTGGGATGTGATGCTGAGGCCTCACCTTGAGTATTGTGTACAGTTTTCTGCTCCTCATCTCAGAAGGGACGCACTGGCATTGGAGACGGTCCAGAGGAGGTTCTCAACGATAATTCCAGGAATGAAAGGGTCATCATACGAAGAGCATTTGATGACTCTGGGTCCGTACTCACTGAAATTTAGAGGGATGCGGGACGTTCTCATTGAAAAATTTCGAATGTTGAAAGGCTGAGACAGAGTAGATGTGGAAAGGATGTTTCCCATGGTGGGAGAGTCCAGGACAAGAGAGCACAGACTCATGGTAGAGGGGTGTCAATGCAAAACAGAGATTTGGAGAAATTTCCTTAGCCAAAGGGTGGTGAATTTATGTTTTTTTCTGCCACGTGCAGCTGTGGAGGCCAGGTTGTTGGGTGTATTTGAGGCCGAGATTGATAGGTTCTTGATTGGACATGGCATCAAAGCTGATGAGGAAAAGGCCTGGGAATGGGTTTCAGCGGGAGAAAGAAAGGATCAGTCATAAGTAAATGTTGGAGCCGACTGGATGGGCCAAATGGCCTAGTTATGCTCCTATGTCTTATATTGTTATGGTCTTCTGTTAGCAGAAAGACAGCATGTCTTCAGAAAGGGTAAATCATGTTTTACTAATATGGTGCAGGTCTATGAAGAGGGTACTGAAATGTATGATAGCAATCAAGAGGTCATATCATTTAATTAGGCTTCCGAAGGATTTTGTGAATGTATCCCAGAAGAGGTTAATATTCAAATTACAGGAGGTAGGGATTCAAGGTATGGGATGCAAATATGTGCAGAATTGGCTCATAAACAGAAAAGAAAGAATTATGGTGAGAGGATCATTTTCACACCCTTAAGATGTTAAAAGTGGTGTTCTACAAGAATCAGTTTTTGTGGCTGCTGCTGTTTCATGCACTTGCGACGCCACGCCTTGAGAACTGTATACAATTTTGATCTCCATATTTTGTAAGGGATGTGAACGCAATGGAATGACAGCAGAGAAGGTCGACTAATTTCATTGCAGGACTGCAGAGTTTGAGTTATGCAGAAAGATTGAGAGAATTACAGCTATTTAGCCTAACTTGACATACAAAGAGAGGAGATATGACAGAAGCGTTCAGAATCATTGAGGGTAGAGGTAAGTAGGATGCCAAATACTACTTCAAAATTAATGCATCAACAAGGAAACGTGGAGACTGATTAAAGTGAGAATTCAGACTAAGATCAGAAAGCAATTCTTTACAGAGTGATTTGACAGATACAGAATGAACTGAACACTCTCACACAGAAGCATAGACTGACAGGTACAGAATGAACCTCACTCTCACACTGTATCGGAGACTGACAGGTACAGAATGAACTCCACACTCTCAGAATCAGAATCAGAATCAGGGTTATTTTCACTGGCATGTGACGTGAAATTTCTTAACTTAGTAGCAGCAGTTCAATGCAATACACAATCGAGAAGAGAGAAAATAGAAAATATTAAGAGTAAAGAATATAAAAATAATAATGATACTAAATAAAAATGTAAATCAGTTGCAGTATAAGTGTATTCAATGATTTAAAAACGTGCAAAATCAGAAATACCGTATATTTTTAAGAAGTGAGGCACTGTCCAATGATTTAATGTCTTTTTAGGAATGGAATGGCAGAATGGAAGAAGCTGTCCCTTAATCAGTGTATGTGTGACTTCAGGCTTCTGCATCTCCTACTTGATGGTAACAGTAAGAGAAGAGCATGCCCTGGGTGCTGGAGATCCTTAATAACCGACTTTGCCTTTCTGAGACACTGCTCCCGAAAGATGTCCTGGGTACTTTATAGGCTCGTACCCAAGATAGAGCTGACAAGATTTACAACCTTCTGTACTTCTTTTCGTCCTGAGCAGTATCACACTGTAACATAGACTGATAGGTACAGAGTGAACCCCACAGTCTCACACTGTACCAGAGACTAGGAGATACAGGAGGAACAGCACAATCCTGCAATCTATGCATCTGCTTCTGCCTGTCTTTCTGTCTGCTTGACCTATCAATTTGTCAGTTGGCTGATCGGTCTCGTTCCCTCCCCCCCCCATCCCCCCCCTCTCTCTCTCTCTCTCTCTCTCTCTCCTCTCTCCTCTTTCTCTCTCTCTCTCTCTCTCTCTTCAGCTCACACTTGTGTTTCGCTCATTCATTTCCAGCTGCCATGCACCTATTCAGCTGCCCATTTCCAGTTTTGTTAGTATTATTTAATAGTCTGTCCATTCATTTGAAGATTGAAATATTTATTCCCGATTTCCTTTGAACTTTGACAAATTTAAGATACCCTTTAAAGACTGTTACATCAGCAGCATGACACACAAAATGCTGAAGAAACTCAGCAGAATTCCTTGTGTTGCCCTGGATTGCCAACATCTTCAGATTTTCTCATGTTTGTACATTAACAGCGTGCTCTTTTTACCGTTTCCATCCTGATCTCAGTCTCTGTATTCTATCTTTGTTCGAATCTGTGTTTGTGTATGTCGAATTGTATTGACTTCATTACGTATATCCTTCATAAATACAAGATGTAAAACTCCTTACGTTGTGTCTCTGCGGCAGTGTGCAATGTGCAACTTATAGTAACTTATAATAAATAGTATGTACAACAGGACAGTCACTATAACATAGAAATACTTCTGTGCAATTGTTTCTTTGTCTGTGAGTGTGCGTGTGTGTGTGTGTGTGTGTGTGTGTGTGTGTGTGTGAGAGAGAGAGAGAGAGAGAGAGAGAGTCAGTCACCAGGAAGAAGCTGAAGGACAGTTCAAAATGGGAAACTGCAGGGACAGAGGTCGGGATCGGTCAGTGTCGCTGGTCTCCGTTCAGAGATGAATAATTAACCAAGAAAAAGATGAAATCTGTAAATGTAGCTGCTTCGTGACAAAGCTCAGCCTGTGAAAGTTAATCTACCGGCCTATTTCCACCATAGACGCTGCTGAGATAATGCCAAAGAATTTTGATGTATTTTTTCTCATATCTCCCCAATATTTACAACAGAGACAATGGTATTGAATTAAAGTGTTTGCTGAAGCAACTGTAACTAAGAAAGTTAACGAGGTCTATAACCGTATCTCTGGAGACAGATCCTGTGTATAAATCACGACCGCTTGGAACGCACCAGCTGTCTGTCGGGGCTGTGCATTCAGGAGCAACAGAAATCACAGATTCTCACTGAAATGGTGTATCCGGTCATCTGGCGGAGAGAAGACGTTTATTATCCTTTTATTTCTGCCTTTGGAATTCCTGGTAAGCCGCAGTGTCAGCTGCCGTGCGTGGCTGTTGAAGTTTAATCCCAGTGATACGACTGATTCTGCCTCCGGTTTAAACTTTAAAAACAAACCGCTGCAGGAATTCAGCGAATCGGCCAATTTCTGTGGGACTGAGTGGATCAGGCAGTTTTCTTCCAGCGGTTTGTGATCAACAGTGGGATATTCGGGTCTCTGATTTTAGTCTTGTACTAGCTGCTCTGCATTTGCAAACATTGTGTTTACACAGCACACGGAGCTTCTTCCAATTGATTGCCTGCACTTGAATGTGAGTGATTGTATACTTAGGAGCAACAATCAAAGCATCGACTGTAGTAATGCTTCAGCAAATGTGAGGGGTTCCGTGTTGCAACACGAAACTGTTGTGGATTCTTAGTAAGTGTCTGCGATATGACTGAATATAAAGCAGATGATGGACAACACAATGAAGTCGACGCTGAGTCAATTAACACGACCGGCGTGGTTCTTCATAGTTAACAATACAGTGAAATGTTTTATATTATGCCTGCATCTGATATTGCTACAGACATCTGACTATGACACCGAGTTTGAATTTCTCTCCCCTGCTTCCTTGTAATGGATTCAATGGGAGGCGTCATGTCTGTCTGTGAGGTTGTGTCAGACTGCGCTGTATCTCTTGGAACCAGTCAATGTTCTCTTGTAAAGTCAGTGAGGTGGCAAATGCTGGAATAGGAAACAAACTCGGGGAACACTGGAAGAACTGAGCCCCAAGCAGCTTGTATGGAAAGAGACACCAGTCAAGAGTCTCTCTGAGAACAGTTCTGAGGAGAGATACTTTAACTCTTTTTCCACATATTCTGTTTTTCCTGAATGAGTGTTTCCAGCTTTTTCCTGTTTATTTTTTTTTTTACCGTCCTTCGGCTGTTCCGTCGCTGACAGGAATAGCCATGGAAGTTGTTGATTGTCTAATGGAAGAGTCCCGCAATCAGCGTCCGGATTTATTCATTTCATCCAGACGAGACGTGGAAGTCGCCGGTAGAAAATGTTCCATCCAGTATTGACCCTGAGGAGGTAGTTACTCAGCTTTAACTTCCCGCTGCCACTTCTCATTCCGTTCATCAGTAAGGACTCCGTATTCAGATCATTTTGACTTTGTTTTACTGTGCCACAAGCGTCAATCGGGTGCCGTGATCCTAATACAAGTCGCCCCCTAACCCCTCTCGGCTGGCATCTGTGTGTAGTACGTACGGCAATCGGGGGTCCGCAAAATCCAGCACCGGCGCCTGGATCAGGAACTCTTTAAGCGACTGAAAAGCCTCCTCACATTTTCTATCCCACCTCTGTCCAAAAGGCTCTGACGGGTTTACATATTCTCCAACCTCCCGTCTTTTTTTTTTCCCTTTCCCTTTCTTCCTCAAGGGAGGATAACCACACAGAAGCTTCCTCAAAGGGTGATTCACTTTGGCGTAGCCCTTTAATAATCTCCGATAATAACCACAGCACCCAACGAACGAGCGCAGAGCAAATAGTCTGGGGCCTCGGCCAGGTGGTCACCGCTTCTATCTTAGCCGGGTATAGCTACTCCATTCCGCAAGATTATATGCCCGACATTGCTAACAGTCGTTTTGCCGAACTAGCATATGTCGAGGAAAGTTTTAACCCTTCATCCTTCAGGCGGCCTAGCAACTACAGTAGCCTCGCTTCGTGTTCTTCCAAGGTGGATCCAAATTCTATCAGGTCATCCTTATATAACAACACCTCAAGCAAGTTCCTATACCACACAGTCTTCTCCGTGACCCTCTGGAAGTTGGCAGGGGCTCCCGATATGCCCTGGGGCGTCCTTTCGAACTGGAAGAATCCCGGGGGACATATAAATGCCGTCATCCTTTTATCCGCCACACTCGTCGGGATCTGGTAATGTCTGGTCCTCAAGTGCAGCACACTAAACCACTTCGCACCACTCAGACAGGCCAGCATGTCCTCGACTCTAGGGACCGTAAAATAGTCAGGGACGGTGCACCTGTTCAAAGTCCTATAGACCACACACATGCATACTTTCCCGTTCTTCCGGGTCACTACTATTCGGAACGCATAAGAACTTTGGGACTCAGTGATAATCCCAGCTTCCTTCAACTTATTCAAATGCTACCGCACGTCTTCCTCGTCTGCTGGGGCCAGTCGCCGCGATCTCTCTCTAAGTGGGGTGTCCTCGGTCACCCACATGGTGTGACAAGTGCGCTTGGAACAAACCACATCAAACTCGCAAATTGAAAAGACATCTTTCAGCTTCAATATCGTCTCTACCAGTCTTTCCAGCCCAGCGGCACCGGAGAGTCCCGGAATTTAAGTACCTCAGCCGTCAACTTTTCCCTGTACTCCAACAGTTTCTCCCCAGCGGGCCTCACGGGGGCACTAGACATTACTGTCACTGGGAACAAATGCGCCTCTCTTAAAGGTGACCTCCCTCTTCGTAGTGCTCCTGACAATCACAGCCATCCTGCTCGCCTGTACGACCGAGGGCCTCTGCAATTCGGGCTTTACCAGCACCCCAGCCGCAAATTGTGACTCCTTCTCGAGGTCTTCCAGAGCGTCCACTAAGAGGGCTTCGTCCTCAGGCACTCCGGGAAATCTGGGGGATCCCCATTACTCTCGCTATTTCCCCGGGCCATATCACCTGTGTGTACACCACATAGTCCCTCGTTTAAATTCAGTATCCGGCCCAATGCACTTCTTCAAACGCACCTCGAAACACTGGGTGCACAGAAAAGGTCCCCAAACAACTCTTACCCGCCTTCTCCTTGCAGGGCCCCATGGGCCTCCATGCAAGAGGGGTGATGGTCCCCACCAGAATTCAAACACCGCCCATCTCAACTGGATCCGGACAAACCAGCACTAATGTCTCAAGAACATCAGACACTCCCACATCACCCTCGGAGAACTCAAATTTCACTGACAAATAACCGTCATACGGTTAATCACCAGCACTGACACCCCAAATGTCCAGTGCACTGAATGGGGTCAAGGGTAAATGCTTCAGATACTGGTTGTAGAACGAACGGAACAGTAACGTGATCTGCGACCCGGTGTCGAGTATGACTTTAGCATAGATTCCCTCTATCCGTAGCAACACACTGGGGAAGGGTCCCACTAATCCTTCAGGAATGTTTTTTTTTTTTTGCTTTCGGGGATTCCTTGGTATATTGCTGGGAACATGTTCCCCCAGAGATACCTGGCCGTTCCCTCACTGGATCTTCTCTAAGTGTCCCGAAATCTCTCCCTGCTTGGATACCAGGGGACTCTCTCTCCGAGGGGGTTCCTGCCGCTCACATTCCCTCCGGAAGGGTCCCTCTTCCCCACAGTTATAGCACACGCTACCGTCCGCCCTCTTCTAGAGGAACCGCGGCCTACCTGCAGCCCTCTGCGCGGTCCATCCCCTGGGAGTGGGTGTCTACTCTACCAGTCCTATCATACGAAGGGTCCACACCCTCCATGAACCCCCTTGACCTCTAGCAGCGAGGAAAATAGACCTTCCAGGTCGGTTGAGGCGCGGTAGGTGAAGGAGTAAGTGCGAGGATTGGCTGAGAAGGAGCGGCTGATTTAAAAAGCCGGTCGTGAGCAGCGAGGAAAACAGACGTTCCAGGTCGGAGAGGCCGCGGCAGGTAAAGCTAATTATTCAAATTGTCAGCTAACTTAAACAAGGTAGCGGCCTGTCGGGGAGCGACCTTGTCGAGGGAAGTGCCTTGTGAGAAAAGTGCGAGTCTTTAGCTCAAGAGACTTCGGCGAGGAGGCTGAGAAAGGAGACTACGCCACAGTTAGCGAGGGTGAGAAGTGGTGAACAGATGACCACTCGGCTGATTCGGTGTGCTGCGTGCATGATGTGGGAGGTCAGGGATACTGATAGTGCCTCTGGCTCCTACACCTGTGGAAAATGTGTCCAGATTCAGCTTCTGAAGGACCGTGTTGCAGCACTGGAGAGGCAACTGGATGACTTTAGGTTCATCCGGGGAAACGAGAGTTTTCTAGACAGGACTAACAGTGAGGTCGTTACACCGAGGATACCGGAAGAGAGAAGGGAGGTGGGAGCGACGATGAGCAAGGAAAGGATGCTTGAAGTACAGGAGACCCCGGGGGAAGTGCCTCTCGTAAACAGGTTCACCCTCTTGGAAGCTGTCCGGACAGAAGATGACGCTAGCCTGAGAGGCGGTCAGGTCTGCGAGTCAACAATTGGCGCTGAAACAAAGCCGAGGAGACAGACGTCAGGCAGAGCCGTGGTAGTAGGGGAGTCCATAGTGACAGGTACAGAAAGGGGTTACTGCGGCAGAAGGCTAGATTTAAGGAGGGTGTGTTACCTCCCTAGTGCCGGGATCCAGGATGTCACGGACCGATTGCGGGGAATCCTCAAGAGTGAAGGTGAACATCCGGAAGTGGTGGTGCATGTCGGCACAAATGACGTGGGGAAGAAGTGGAAAGACATTCTACAGCGTGACTTCAGAGAACTGGGAAGAAGGCTGAAAAGCAGGACTTCTAGGGTGGTAATCTCCGGTTGGCTTCCAGTTCCTCGTGCTGGAGTGGGCAAGAACAGGGAGATAATGGATCTGAATGTGTGGCTGAGGAACTGGTGCAGGAAGCAAGGATTTACATTCTTGGACCACTGGGATATGTTTCGGGGAAAGGAAGAATTGTACAAAAGGAACAGGTTGCACCTTAATAAGCGGGACACCAGCATTTTAGCAGGCAGGTTGCCTCTGCAACACGGGTGTGTTTAAACTAAGTAGTGGTGGGGGAGGGGGGAGGGGACAAACTGGAAATATAAAGATGGAGGTAAAAGGAAAGTGAGAATAAGAAAAGTTAAGAAAGACCGCAGATTTAACAGAGCAGGAAGCTCAAGAAGGGATCGTAGGGTATGGCCAAGTGCAATAGGAACTGATATGGGAGGTGAGGGGAATAATGAATTAAAAGTATTGTATATGAATACACGGAGTATAAGAAATAAAGTGGATGGACTTGAGGCACAGTTGGAAATTGGTAAGTATGATGTTGTGGGAATAACATAGACATGGCTTCAAGTGGACAGGGCCTGGGAAATGAATATTCAAGGCTATACGTCCTATTGAAAGGACAGACTAATGGGCAGAGGGGGTGGGGTGGCTCTGTTGGTGAGGAATGATATTCAGTCCCTTACGAGGCGGGACATTCAATCAGGAGACGTAGAGTCAGTATGGAGAGAACTGAGAAATTCTAAGGGTAGAAAGACCCTAATGGGAGTTATCTACAGGCCCCCAAACAGTAGTCTGATTGTAGGGTGTAAGTTGAATTAAGAGTTAAAATTGGCATGTCTCAAAGGTAATGCTTCAGTTGTTATGGGGGATTTCAGCTTGCGGGTAGACTGGAGGAATCAGCATCGTACTGGACTCCAAGAAAGGGAGTTTGTGGAGTCCCTCGGAGATGGATTCTTAGAACAGCTTATACTGGAGCCTACCAGAGAGAACGCAATTCTAGATTTAGTGTTGTGCAATGAACCGGATTTGATCAGGGACCTCGAGGTAAAGGAGCCATTAGGAGGTAGTGACCATAATATGAAAAGTTTTAATCTACAATTTGAGAGGGAGAAGGGAAACTGGGAAGTGTCAGTGTTACAGTTGAACAAAAGGAACTATGGTGCTATCAGGGAGGAGCTGATCAAAGTTCAATGGAACAATACCCTAACACGGGTTACAGTGGAACAGCAATGCCAAGTGTTTCTGGGAATAATGCGGAAGGTGCAGGATCAGTTCATTCCAAAGAGGAAGAAAGATCCTAAGGGGAGTAAGGTGAGGCCGTGGCTGACAAGGGAAGTAATGGACAGTATAAAATAAAAGAGAAGAAGTATAACATAGCAAAGACCAGTGGGAATCCGGAGGACTAGGAAACTTTTAAAGAACAACAGAAGGTAACTAAAAAGGCAATCCGCAGAGAAAAAAAAATGAGGTACGAAGGTAAACTAGCCAAGATAATAAAGGAGGATACTAAAAGCTTCTTTAGGTATGTGAAAAGGAAAAGAAAAATAGTTAAGACCAAAATTGGGCCCTTGAAGACAGAAACGGGTGAATTTATTATGGAGAACAAGGAAATGGCAGACGAGTTGAACACATACTTTGGATCTGTCTTCACTCGGGACGACACAACCAATCTCCCAGATATAATAGTGGCCAAAGGACCTACGGTAATGGATGAACTGAAGGAAATTTATATTAGGCAGGGAATGGTGTTGGATAGACTGTTGGGTCTGAAAGCTGATAAGTCCCTGGGACCTGATGATCTGCATCTCAGGGTGCTTAAGGAGGTGGTTTTAGAGATCGTGGACGCATTGGTAATCATTTTCCAATGTTCTATAGATTCAGGATCAGTTCCTGTGGATTAGAGGGTGGCTAAGGCTTTCCTGGTGTCATGGATTCTTGATTACCTGACTGGCAGACCACAGTACGTGTGCTTGCAATACTGTATGTCCGACAGAGTGATCCGCAGCACCGGGCTCCACAGGGGACTGTCTTGTCTCCCTTTCTCTTCACCATTTACTCCTCGGAGTTCAACTACTGCACAGAGTCTTGTCATCTTCAGAAGTTTTCTGATGACTCTGCCATAGTTGGATGCATCAGCAGTGGAGATGAGGCTGAGTACAGGGCTACGGTAGGAAACATTGTCACATGGTGTGAACAGAATTATTTGAGGCTTAATGTGAAAAAGACTAAGGAGCTTGTTGTAGACCTGAGGATAGCTAAGCTACCGGTGACCCTTGTTTCCATCCAGGGGGTCAGTATGGACATGGTGGAGGATTACAAATACCTGGGGACACGAATTGACAATAAACTGGACTGGTCAAAGAATACTGGAGCTTTCTACAAGAAGGGTCACAGCCGTCTCTATTTCCTGAGGACACTGAGGTACTTTAACATCTGCCAGACGCTGTTGAGGATGTTCTACGAGTCTGTGGTGGCCAGTGCAATCATGTTTGGTTTTGTGTGCTGGGGCAGCAGGCTGAGGGTAGCAGACACCAACAGAATCAACAAACTCATTCGTAAGGCCTGTGATGTTATGGGGATGGGACTAGACTCTCTGACAATGGTGTCTGAAAAGACGATACTGTCTAAGTTCCATGCCATCTTGGACAATGTCTCCCATCCACTGCATAATGTACTGGGTGGGCACAGGAGTACATTCAGCCAGAGACTCATTCCACCAAGATGCAACACAGAGCGTCATAGGAAGTCATTCCTGCCTGTGGCCATCAGACTTTACAACTCCTCCCTTGGAGGGTCAGACACCCTGAGCCAATAGGCTGGTCCTGGATTTCTTTCATAATTTACTGGCATAATTTACATATTACCATTTAGCTATTTATGGTCTTATTACTATTTATTATTTATGGTGCAACTATAACGAGAACCAATTTCCCCCGGGATCAATAAAGTATGACTATGAATAGCAGTCAAATGCGTTGTGTTTACCCAGTCAAGACTACAATGACCATAACACCTTGCGCGGGCACCAGTGCGCATGCATGTACCTGCAGATTCCCCCCCCCCCCCCTGCAAACGTTTTTGGCGAATCTTGTCGGGGCGGGGTGGGGGGGGGGGTGCTGTTACTCACGACCGGAATATAGGTGATAAGTGGCTAATGCACTGAATTTCGGTTCTAAAAGGTTTCATCAAACGAATTTAATATTAAACACACAACGCATATTTTCCTCGCATGAATATGGTGAGAAGTCAATTTTCAAGAGAGGACTGGGGAGGTTGATGTAAGTGTTGAACGAACTTCCAGTAGACGTGTTAGAGACAGGTTCAATATTATCATTTAACGAAAAATTCGATAGGTATATGGACAGGAAAGGAATGGGGGGTTAGGGCTGAGTGCAGGTCGGTGGGACTAGGTGAGAGTAGCATTCGGCACGGACTATAAGGGCAGAGGCAGCCTATTTCTGTGCTGTAATTGTTATATGGTTACATAACTCACTTATAAGTCACTAGCATCATAACATTTTAAGTAACATTTGGATATTAGACACACAGCACATATTTTCCCCGTATGAACATATAAAATCATTGCAACACACCAATATCGCTGAATCAGTGGGAGCCCTCTGCTTGCTCCCGACAACAATGCGGTCCTTTCGGGGGGTGATGGGAGACAGCGATACTCGAAGGGAGTTCCTTATGTCCAGCCAATTTAGTTTTTGTTGCATTCATTGCAGAAAACTCCGCTTCGCAAAAAAAAAAAATGTTGGAAATGGAAGCAATGTTTACAGTGCTTTCGTGGCTATCGCAGGATATTTAGCCTTGACTTAGATCTAGAAAGCCTGCAGAGATGCTATGTCATACATACTTTTCAGCCCGCCGTCATTTGCAAGCTTAAGGAGTTGATCTCCTTCCCGCACTGACATGGATGACGCGTGGGTAATGACCTCGTGTACATTCAAACTCAACAGTGTGCGTGACAGGGAATGAGGAAAGGTGCTGTTGAATCATATCACCGAATCATATCGTTTCCTCGCGGCCTGATAGCACATGCTTTGCGGCCCGTTACCGGTCCGCGGCCCGGTGGTTGGGGACCGTTGTTGTAAAGACGTGTGACGAGCCATTGAGATTGCATCTGCCATTGAACTATTGTGGCGATAGGCAAATTGCAATGGGTCCAGGATCTTGTTGAGCTAGGAGTTCAGTTGTGTCATCACCAACCTCTCAAAGGATTTCATCATTGTAAAGGTCAGTGTTACCAGACCATAGTCATTAAGGGTGCTCACATTATTCTTCTTAGGCACTCGTATAATTGTTGCCTTTTTGAAACAAGTGGGAACATCTGCCCATGGCAGTGAGAGGTTGAAAATGCCCTTGAATACCCCCGACACTTGGTTGGCACAGGTTTCAGAGTCTTAGAAGGTACTCTATCGGACCTTCCGCCTTGCGTGAGTTCATTCTCTTTAAAGACAGCTTAACATTGGCCTCTGAGACAGGGATCTTCCTCCTTTCCCTCCAAACTCCCTACCATATCTTTTAATGCAGCACTGTCTCCCACTCCACATCGTTCCCCTTTGGTAAATACCGAACCAAGGTACTTATGTATTTCACTCATATTCTGCACATCCAAGCAAATGATTCTCTGTTTATCCTTGAGGTGTCCTCCGCTCTCCCAAGTTATCTTCTTATCTTGATGTATGTACAGCGTACCTTGGGATTCACCTTAATTCTACTTACCAATGACTCTTCATAGCCCCTCTTGGCTTTCATAAGTTTCCTTTTTTAGTTCTTTTCTGGATTCTGTATAACCTTCATCCACTCCATTTGATCCTAACTTTCAAAACTTGACATACTTTTCCTTCTTCTTATTGACAAAATTAATAACTTCTGTGGGCATCCAAGTTTCCCTTCTCTTTCCATCCCTGTCCTTTCCTCTAAGAGGAATATACGTTTCCTGTACTCTGTGCAATTGATCTTTAAACACTCTCCCCATGTGTGATATGGATTTTGCAGAAGAAAGGTTATTTCCAATTAACCCTTCTGAGTCCCTGCATAATGCCCTCGTAATTTGCCCTTCTCCAATTAAAAAAAAAATCTCATCCTTATCTATAACTACCTTAAAAGTGAGAGAGTTGTGGTCTCTGTCAGCTAACTGCTCACCCACTGAGGGGGCAGTCACCTGAATAGACTCATTACCCAACACAAGGTAGTAGTACAATCCCATTAGTTTGATTGCACCCTTCCTGTTCTTGAGGTCTACCCAAATGGACTCAGCGTCTGAACCCTCCGCTAGATCTCCCCTCAGTGCACCTGTACTATTGTCCGAGAATGGTAGTCCAACTCACACCTATTTTACCTCCTTGTCTATCTTTTCAAAAAACTTCAAAAGCCTGGTAGATTAATTGCGCATCCCTACCCATCTCTCAGCAAATTCTCTCTGATGCCCACGACATTGTACTTCCATGTATTGATCTATGTTTTATGTTAATCATCTTTATCCATAATTTTCCTGACAGTGAAATACACATCATTGAAACGATATGTCTCATAATACCTGTTAATTTGATTTTGCCTGGCCATACTTTCACTGATATCCACCTTCAGGTCCAATCCTTCACTTACTGACCTGGTTTTCCGATTCTCAGTCCCCTGCAAAACTAGTTTAAACCCTCTGAGTAGCATTAGCAGAACTCCCAGCCAGCATATTACTTCCCCTCCAGTTCAGGTGCAACCTGTCCCTGTACTACAGATCAGTCCTTGACCAGTAAAAGATTCCAATGATCCGAGTGTGAAACCCTGACCCCTGCACCATCTCCTCAGTCACTCATTCAATTATTCTGTAATTCCATTCCTAGCTACACTCGCCCATAGCACCGGCAGTAATCCAGAAATTACTACCTAGGCGGTCCTTCTCTTCACCCTATTTTCTGTCTCTGTATGCTCAGTCTTTCTCAGGTACAGACGAAAGTTATCAAAATTGTCGGTGGACTCGTGCTGACCGGCGAATAGTCGGTGACTGCATCGGTTTCCTTCCAGAGACCAAAGGCGAGTTGGATGGTGCGTTCACTGGCAGCAATATACTGTCCTTTGTGTACATGGGAGACAGGAGGAAAACGGCGGTATGAGGTAGTGCAGTTACTGTGGATATGATCAGGGCCATATCAATGACAGCTACGTCCTGCAGAGACAGAGCCCAAGTTCACGGTCAGAATGCGAAGATTGGTCTAGGGTGAAGAGCAGCGAGAGCCAGTGCCTGATTCCGGGAGCAAATCTCAGCGATCCCAGGCCCAGTGGAGTTGTCAAATTGTGGCCGGTTGGGAATATTTTACTGTAAGTGTGATTACACTCACAAATTGCGGTATTGCCATTGTGTGCTGTCCTGGGTCCGGGGAGGTGCTCTGAGTGGACCTGCAATTATACCTTATTGCAGACCGCACTGGTTTCATTCCAGAAATCAAAGGCAAGATAGATGGTGTGTTCACTGGCCACAAGTTACTGATATTTGTGTACATGGGTGACAGATGGAAAGAGGCCTCTTTCCTAATTCGATACACTCAGCATGTAGGACCTCTTTTCAGTTTCTGACAATGACATTGGTGCAAATTTGCACCAGGACCTCTGGCTTTTCACCCTTCCTCTTGACAATATCCTACAGCTACTCCTCCACACCCTGGACTCCAGCACCAGGGAGGCAACACACCATCCTTGTGTTTATTTTGCTGCCACAGTATCTCTTGTCTGTCCCCACTAACTACTGAGTCTCCTGTCACTACCACACTGCCTGACTTTTACTTTCCCTGTCACAGGGGAACCACCAGGGTTCCTTCGTCTTGTTTGGAACTTCAAGAAATTCGTAGAATCAGGTACAGGCAAAAGTTTCCAAAAAGTGTTAGTGGACTCAAGCTGACTGTCTGAGAACCTCGCTTAGAAACTGCTACACTCTTGACATTGAAGGTCACGGAGATCAGGCCCACAGACCAAGTGTTGATGGTGCAAATAGAAGGTGACCACATCGGTTTCCTTCCAGAGTCCAAAGGCGAGCTGAATGGTGCAGGCATTGGGTGTAGGATACTCAAACACGAGCAATTCTGCAGATGTTTGAAATTCAAGCAACACACATGAAATTTGCTGGTGAACGCAGCACGCCAGGCTGCATGTCTAGGAAGAAGGACAGCCGACGTTTCAGGCCGAGACACTTCGTCAGAACTAGAAGTGTCTAGACTTCGTCTAGTCCTGACGAAAGCTCTCGGCCTGAAACGTCGAATGTTTCTCTTCCAAGAGATGCTGCCTGGTCTGTTGCGTTCACCAGCAACTTTGATGTGTGTTGGGTGTAGGATACTGTTCCTTGTGTACATGGGTGACATCTATATATGGAATACAGAAAAAATATAGTACCTCTGTAATACATTTTAACCACAGGGCATATGCAAATATGAGAGCTATAGTCAAGTGGGAAATTGTGATTGCCAAAGACAGGTTGAGAAGGATATTCCTAATAAGGCTAAGATTCATACCAAGAGAATTTGTCAATACTTTAGTCGTAAAAGAAACGTTAAGTGGGAAATTAAATGTATTTGGAACAGCAGTGGGGTATTAAGTTATGCAGAGAAGGGCATAGCGGATACTCTCAACTCTATTTTGCTAAAGTGTTCACCTGAAATTATGTTAACAATCTGACAGTAAGTGTAGAGAAAAATAAAGTTGCTTAAAGTGACTCTGAGATCTTAGAAAGTGAAAAGGCTGAAAGTTAATAAATCTCAGTGTCAGACAACATATATCCAAGGGTACCTAAATTAGTCTATGATTTAAAACACAAACACTTAACAAGAATTATTCAAAATTCTGTGAACATTGGTAAAATCCTGAAGGACTTGAAATGGGCTAACATTTTACCGCTATGTAAGAAGATTGACTGCACTGACCCTTGTGACTGTGGACCAGTAAACCTAACGTGTATTGTGGGTAAGATAAGGGAAACATTAATAAAGAACGAGTTGTAAAATCATCTGAAAAGAACAGGCATGCAGCTAGTGGGAGTACAGGATCCTTGTCAGGTTGACTGCCAGTGACTAGTGATGATCCGCAGTGGTCGGTGTTGGGACCAATTCTTTTTATGCTGTATATAATGATTTCGATGATGAAATAGATGGCTTTATTGCCAAGTATGCAGATGATACAAAGATTGGCGGAGGGGCAGCTGGTGTTGAGGAAGCAGGTAGGACGCAGAAGGACTTAGACAGATTAGGAGAATGGGCAGGAAAGTGGCAAATGAAATATCATGTTGGAAAATGCACGGTCATATACTTTGGTAGTTGAAATAAATGTGCGGACTATTTTCAAAACAGGGAGAAAATCCAAAAATCAGAGATGCAAAGGATTTAAGAACACCTAAAGTTGGACTTGCAGGTTGCGTTGATTGTGAGGAAGGCAAATGCAATGTTAACATTCATTTCAGGAGGCCGAGAATACAAGAGCAGGGATGTGATGCTGAGGCTTTTTGAGGCACTGGCGAAGCCTCACCTTGATTCTTATGTCCAGCTTTGGGCTTCTCATCTTAGGAGAGATGGGCTGGCATTGGAGAGGGTCCAGAGGAGGTTCACAAGGATGATACCAGGAATGAAATGTTGTCATACGAAGTACGTTTGATGGCTCTGCGTCCTTACTCACTGGAATTTAGAAGGATGAGGAAGGATCTCCGTGAAACCTTTCGAATATTGAAAGGCCTGGACAGAGTAGATGTGGAAAGGGTGTTCCCATGGTGGGAGAATCGAGGGCATGAAGTCACAGACTCAAGCTAGAGGTGTCCATTCAAAACAGAGATGCGGAGACATTTCTTTAGCCAGAAGGTGGAGAATATGTGGAATTTGCTGTCCCGTGCAGCTGTGGATGCCAGGTCGTTGTGTGCATTTAAGGCAGAGATTGACAGGTTCTTGATTGGACGTGACATTAAACGATATAGGAAGAAGGCCGAGAAATGGGGCTGAGAAGGAGAAAAAGAGGATCAGCCATGATTAAATGATACAATGGGCCAAATGCCCTACTCCTGCTATGTCTTATGGTTTTATGGTCTTATGTTAGCAGAAAGTCAGCGTGGGTTCAGAAAGGGTAAATCACGTTTTACAAATATGTTGCAACTCTAATAAGAAGCAAGTGAAATTTATAGAGAGGTAAAAGTTTACTAAGAGCTGAAGAGGTAAAAAGTTACTTGGATTTTCAGAAGGCTTTTTGCAAGGTGCCCACAAGAGATTAATAATCAAATTACAGGATGTAGAGATCCCGGGTATGGTGTGAGAATTTGTGGAGAACTGGCTCAAAAAGAGAAAACAATGAGTTTTAGTGAGAGGATCATTTTCACAGCTGGAAAATGTTCAAAGTGGTGTTCTACAAAAATAAGTTTTGTGGCCGCTTCAAGTAAACCAGTTAAGTTTGCAGATGACATTATATTAGAGAAATGGGCTGATAAAATTCAGGCAGCAGAATCAACCCAGGTTGATCTAAACAAAATTCTGATGTGGGCAGATGAATGGAAGATGAAATTCAATACAAATAAATGTAAATTATTACATAGAGAAAGTAGAAATATTAGATATAAATATACAATGGGGTTCTTGAGTAAGAAAGTGCATTGTATGGGAGGGTTTTGGGTGTCCTGGAAGACATCATTATCAACATCTAGGCAATGCACTGAAGCAATTAAGTAGGCTAATAAAATGCAGGGCTATACAATGTGCTCAGAGGAGCTCACAGCTAGAGACGTTTAAAGAGACCTTCTCCTTAAGCTGTATAATGCACTTGTGAGGCCACGCCTTGAGTACTGTCTACAATTTTGATCTCCATATTTTGGAGGAATGTCAAGGCACTGGAAAGTGTTCACAGAAAGGCGACTAAACTCATTGCAGGACTGAAGGGTATGAGCTATGCAGTAAGATAAAGATAACTAAATCTATTTGGCCTAAGTTGACAGAGAATAAGAGGAGACGCGAGAGAAGTGTTCAGAATCATTAAGCGTAGAGGTAAGGTCGTTGCGATCTGCTACTTCAAAATTAGTCCATCAACAAGGAAACGGGGCAACACATGTAGACTGGTTAAAGGGAGATTTCAGACTAACAAAAAGAACAAATTCTTTACAGAGTGATTTGACAGGTACAGAATGAACCTCACGCTTTCACACTGTACCGGAAATTGACTGGTACAGAATGAACCCCACACTCTCACACTGTAGCAGATACTAGAAGATACATGAGGAACATCATGGGACCCCCACTTCCAAATCTCTTACTATCTCTTCATTTCGTTAGTCCCGAAATGTCGACTGTACATCTTCCTATAGATGCTGCCTGGCCTGCTGCATTCACCAGCAATTTTTATGTGTGTTGCTCATTATTTTGCCGACTGAAATATTTCTCAATTCCTTTTGACATTTTAGATGCTCATTAAAGACTATTAGATCAGCAACGTCACACACAAAATGCTGGAGGAACTTGGATTTCCAGCATTTGCAGATTTTCCCGTGTTTATACAATCTACGCAGTTTTATCTCCAGCATCCATTCATCTGCCTATTTTGAGTACTGTTTTTATTCCTGTAGCTGGTTTGCCTCTTCCTTTGCAGATTGAAATATTTCTTCTCAATTTCTTTTGTCCTTTGACGAAATTTGAGATGCCCATTAAACACTGTTACATCACACAAAATGCTGGAGGAATCAGTAGAGTTAATTGTGTTGCCTTGGATTTCCAGCATCGGCAGATTTTCTCGTGTATGTACATTAGCATCGTGCTCATTTGACCGGTTCCATGCTAATCTCGGTTTCTCTGTTGTATCTTTGTCCGAATTTGTCTTTCTATATTTTGAAATGTGTTGACCTTATCAATTACATCCTTCATATGCATGAGGAGTAAAAACCTTTGTGTTACGTCTATGTCTAAATGTGCAATGTGCAATTTATACTAATTAATAATAAATGGAACGTACAATAGGACAATCACTATAACATAGAAACACAATTGTACAATTTTTTCTTGTGTGTTTGTTCGTGTGTGTGTGTGAAAGTCTGTGTGTGTGAGTGAGTG
The DNA here is from genome assembly GCF_030028105.1 of Mobula birostris. Lineage (NCBI taxonomy): Eukaryota > Metazoa > Chordata > Chondrichthyes > Myliobatiformes > Myliobatidae > Mobula > Mobula birostris. Next base: position 37,402,476 of record NC_092397.1, read on the forward strand.
AGTGTGCGTGTCACCAGGAAGAAGCTGATGGACTGAAGGACAGCCCAAAATGGAAACCTGCAGGGACAGAGGTAGGGATCGGGCAGTGTCGCCGGTCTCCGTTTAGAGATGAATAATTGGCTAACAAAAAGATGAAAACTGTAAATGTAGCTGCTCCGTGACAAAGCTCAGTCTTTGAAATTAAATCTATCGGTTTATTTCCACCAGAGGTACTGCTGAGGTAATGCCAAAGAGTGTTGATGTATTTGTCCCCAATCGTTCCAATATTTACACCAGAGACAATGGTATTGAATCGAAGTGTTTGTTCAAACAACTGTAACTGAGCAAGTTAGTGAGGTGTACAACCGTATCTCTGGAGACAGATCCTCTGTATAAATCAGGGCGGCTATGAATGCATCAGCTGTCTGCCGGAGCTGTGAATACAGGAGCAACAAAAATCACAGATTCTCACTAAAATGGTGTATCCAGTCATCTGGCGGATAGAAGACGTTTACTTTCCTTTTATTTCTGCCTTTGGCATTCCTGGTAAGCCGCAGTGTCAGCTGTCGTGGGCGGATGTTGAAGTTTCATTCCAATGTTGTGATTGATTCTGCCGCTGGTTTAAACTGTCACATTCCAGGGCCGGTATTCGGCATTTCAAGAATGGAGTGGAAACACCGGGACTATAAATGCTGGGATTTGGATCTAAAAACAAACATCTGCAGGAATTCAGCGAATCGGCCGATTTCTGTGGGACCGAGTGGGTCAGGCAGCAGTTTATGATCAACAAGGGGATGTTCTTCTCTCTGTTCTTTTGGTCTTGTAGGAGCTGCACTGCATTCGCAAAAAATGTGTTATAAGGGTGATTCATCAATTGATTGTCTGCATTTTTATGTGAGCAGTTTTCAGAGTTAGGTGCAGCAATAAAGCATCGACTGGTAGTAACACTTTAGCAAATGTGAGGAGTTCTGTGTTGTAAGACGAAACTGTTGTGGATTTTTAATAAATGTCTAAAATAGGACTGTATGCAAAGCAGCAAGAAGTAGCTGCTAAGCCAATTAATAAGATATGGTGCTTCATCGTTATCAATACTGTAAAATTTATTCTATTATATCTACATCTGACTCTGTAACAGACATCTGACTACGGCACCGAGTTTGCTGCTCGACGTTGAAATACTGTCCCCTGTTTCTCTGTGATGGATTCAGCGGGAGGCGTCATGTCTGACTATGAGGTTGTGTCAGACTGCACTGTATCTGTTGGAATCAGTCAATGTTCTGATCTGAAGTCAGTGAGGTGGCAAATGCTGGAATAGGAAATAAATTCGGGGAATGCTGGAAACACTTAGCCCTAAGCAGCTTGTATGGAAAGAGAAACCAGTTAACACTCGTGTCAGGGGTGTCTCTGAGAACAGTTCTGAGGACAGATATATTAACTGTTTGCCCACATATTCTGTTTTACCTGGGTGAGTGTTTCCACCATTTCCTGTGTTTGTTCCGTCCTTCGGCAGTTCTGTCGCTGACAGGAATCGCTATAGAAGTTGATGATTGTCTAATGGAAGAATCCCGCCATCAGGGTCCGGATTTATTCATTTCATCCAGGTGAGACACGGAAGGCGTCAGTAGAAAATGTTCCATCCAGTATTGACTCTCGGGAGGTAGATACCCAGCTTTAGTTTTCCGCTGCCACTTCACAGTCCGCTCATCAATAAGAAATCCGTATTCAGATGATATTGAATTTATTTTACTGTGTAAACTCATTCTCTGTCCCGCCGCTCTGCACCCTCTCTCGACCCTCCCACCGCTAAATGTAACAATAAAGTGGAAATATTACAGGATCCCCTCAAGCTGCAGCATCGGCTTCTGCTCAGTATTTTCTCAACTTGCTGTTCCCTGTCTCTCTTCCAGCGAACTTGGTGGCGATTGTGATCCTGTCCCGGGGAAAGTGTGGTCTCTCCAAATGTGTCACTCGCTACCTGGTGGGAATGGCAGCGGCCGATCTCCTGATCGTTATCTCCGATCCGCTGCTGGGGTGGACTGCTCTGATTTATTTTCCCCGATCATTCCTCTTCATCACTCCTGTGTGCCGACTTTGTGGATGGTTGATTTATGCGAGCACTGTGACCTCCGTCTGGCTGACTGTCGCTTTCACCATCGATCGATTTGTGGCTATTTGCTGTGAGAAGCTGAAAACAAAATATTGCACCGAGAGAACGGCGGCTGTGGTTATCGGGACAGTGAGTGTGCTGGCCTTTTTGGAGACTGTCCCCTGGGGATTTGTGTACGAGCCTGGAGAAATAATTGATGGTGTCCCCTGGTATTGTGATCTGACACCGAGCTACAAAAACTCTCCCTCATGGGCGACATTTGAAATGTTTGACCTCATTTTAACCCCTTGTTTCCCATTCTTCCTGATGTTACTATTCAATATTCTGACTGTGAAGCGGATTCTAGCGGCCAGTCGAACCCGCAGGGGGCTCCGGGGACAAAAGAGTGGAGAGAATGACAAGGACCGGGAGATGGAGAACCGACGCAAATCCATCGTTTTACTCTTCAGCATAACGGGTAGTTTCATAGTGTTGTGGATAACACAGGTGGCATTTTCTATCTATAAACGGATTTCAATGAGTTTTGTTTATTCTGTCACGGATCCCGATTACATCACACAACACACAGCGGAAATGCTGCAGGTTCTCAGTTCCTGCACCAACACGTGTATTTACGCCCTGACTCAAAGCAAGTTCCGAGAGGAACTGAAGAATGCGATGAAATACCCACTGAATCGGATTTTGAAACTCATGAAACATTAGAAATAAATGCTGTGAAGTATTGCAATTGAGCTGCCTTCAGGCTCCCTATTCTCCCCTCCCTTGTGGGTAAATGGAAATAATGTGATGAATAGAGTTTGAAAACAAACACGAGAAAATCTGCATTCGCTCGAAGTACAAAACAACACGCACACATACAATCAGATCGTGATGAAGTGTCTCGGCCAGGAACGTCGACTGCTTAACCTTTTCCTCACACAAAATGTTGGAGGAACTCAGCAGGTCTGGCAGTATATATGGAAAGGTGTAAATTGTTGACGTTTCGAGCAGAAACCCTTCTTCAGATTCCTGTCAACTGTTTACTCTTTTCCATTGTGTGTGTATTACCTTCGAGTTACAAAACAGCTGTTTACAGCTGATCCCGACGGCATCGCTGGCCTCACCATTCCAGAGAAATCCCCTTTGCATCTCACATCCCGCTTGCTTAATTGAATCTTGAGCCGACCCGGTTCTGACAAATCTGCCTGATCTTGGAGAACATTTCGGTCTGTATCAGCCAGTCCTGCTCCCGTCAAAATCCGTCCTTTCCTTTACCTTCTTTCCCCCCTCCTTCTTTGCCTGTAGGATATCTTTCTCACTGCCATCTTGAACAATCTTCTTGTAAGAGAATTTTCCTGTTTTGCTATTGAAGACAAAGTACCGTTACGTACCGTTACTTGTCGGTCTGCGAGAGATAGAGAGATAGAGGGCGCGAAAGAGAGAGCGAATGAGTCATCGCGAGGGGAGACAGAGAGAGAGACAGAGAGAGAGAGGCAGAGAGTGAGAGAGAGAGAGAGGCAGAGAGAGAGACAGAGCGAGAGAGACGGAGGTGAGAGCGAATGAGACATCGTGAAGGAGTGAGCACGAGGGTTGAGGGCGCGAAGGAGAGAGCGAATAGGACATCGCGAGAATGTGGGCTTGTGGGATTTGGCGTGAGGCAGAGTGCGCGAGGGAGAGCACGTGAGGGAGAGCGCGCGAGGTTAAGGGCGCGAGGCAGTTGGCTTGAGGGTGAGCGCGAGAGCATAGACGGCCTTAAGCATCTGGGGGCCCGTTTCAAGAGTTAAGATGGGGCCCTACCCCTTTCTCCCCGCCAAAAAAGGAAAGAAAAAAAAACGAATATTCAAGTTGGTTTGCATCAATAATGCTATAATTTCGGACTTAAACGTTGATGCATTATATGCACTTCCAGCATAATGGACAGACAGCTCAACATAATCCAAACAATTCTCTTAATTAAAAAATGAAACAATGACATTTTTTGCTTTGGAGTGAGAAGTCTCGCCCTTTTCAGCAACTAGTCTGTATCGAATGGCACTATGTGTTAAGTATCAGCTGACATCAGAACAGCTTAAGCAATTTCCCTCTAATTAAATTAATTAAAAAAAAGAAATGTCATATTTAATGAAAATTCACAATTTATTTATTCAATGAACAGTGTCTGAAAGTTAACTACTGGAAGTTTACACCAAACTGCGTCTCGCGCTCTTTCAGCGCCACGGACAGCTGAGGTGTGACCTGGAAAGCGAACAGGAGGAGAGTGAGAGAGAGAGGGGATGGAAGCGGGTGAGAGAAATTACGATTTGTGGAAACGCCTCCTAATCGCCTATACATATTTTGAGTCAAATACGTGGTTTATTTTATTATTTTAATTATAAACTTTATTTTTGCAAAAAAATGTGTTAAAAGACTTATCTCCAGAACTTCACTACCCTCCTGTGCTTGAGTGCTGAGGATGCTTTAATGAGTTCATCTTTGTCCAGCGATCTTGGTATTTCATGCTCAATTGACATCTGAGCAAGAGCTGACAGACGCTCCTGGAGGATGGTTGTCCTCAGATGCGTTTTGATGAGCTTTAGCCTCAAAAAACTTCTCTCTCCACTCGCTACAGTCACAGGTACTGTCAGCATGTGTCTTAGAGCAATGTCCAGGCTAGGATACAGTTCAACCAGATTGTTGCTGTAAATGTAGCTCAGAATCTGCAGGCCAGTGGTTTCTTTTGCCGGCTCAGCCCTGACAGCAGCCGAAACCTCGCGCAGAAGGTCCTCAGCTTCCACATCACCAAGTGTCCTCTCACTGTTTACGCAGCTGTCTTTCTGTGTGCGACTTTGTTTTTTCTCATTTCCTCTCTTCCATAAATAAAGCCAAACAGACCGTAAAATGACTTCATTAGCTTGAAGCTCTCGCTAATGCCTGTGATGACAGAGTCCACTAGTGGAAGGGAAACTTCTCTCTTGTACCTTTCCTCTTGTGCCACTGCCAGGGAAGGATCTGCACTTTGGGATTCGTACTGGAACTGGCGTTTTGGTTTTCTAATTCGTGCATTAAGAAAGACCATTGGCATCCTGATCTCTTCAGCTATGTCTCTGGCTTCTGTTTGGGCGGATCAAAGGCCGTTCTCTCTGTATTCCTTGAGAAATTTCAGAACATATTCCACCTCTCGCTATAGCACATCGATTCCCACTTGTGGGCTCTGGATCAGCTTGCTGACACGATTCACCTCATGTATAATGTTGTATCCGATGGTAACCGTCAGCAGGAATTTCCATGACATGATCTCCTGTTCTACGCCTCTGGCTGCAGATGTGGTTTCACTGTCACCTTTCTGTGTGGCATGTTCAATCAGTGATAGGAGTACATTGCCACCATCGGGAAGCTGGTAGCGCAGAACTTTCACACTTTCCACGCGGCGCTCCCATCACGTGTTGGATATGACCTTGAGGATCATCTTTGGCACGTTCTCCTTGAAAAGCACCCATCTCTGTGTCGATGAGCTCAATAGTGTGTATAGACGTTACAGCACCCCAAGAAGCTCACAGACTCCACAGTTGATTTTGCAGCATCGACAATGACTAGGTTTAGGCTGTGGCTGACGCATATGGCATGAACAGTGTTTTTTTTTGTAATATCTAGTACTCTCTTCTTCCGCTATTTTCCCCCGCACATTGTTCCCGTTATCATGTGCCTGCCCCCTGCATTTTGAGATATCTCATCCTAACTTCTCCATATGCGTTAAGAAAACGTCGGTTAGGCCTTCACATGTTGTGTCAAACATTGGTAAGAAACCAACAAAATGCTCGCTAACAGCAGCTCCGACATTTGCTTGGCATGTGACAATGCGCAGTGTCACCGAGAGCTGCTCTATGTGTGCAGCGTCAGTGGTGCAGTCCATTGTCACCGACTAGTAACGTGATTGTTTTACTCTCTCTGTTACCGCTTCCAGTGTCTTGTCTCCAACAAGTGTGATTAACTCATTTTGTATGGATTTCCCCATGTCGTGGTCAGCAATCTCTTTTGTTCTCTGCTCGTCTGACATGTTCGCTCATCGCTGTGTCGAGCTCGGCAAGCAGCTCCATCAGACCGAGAAATTTCCCTTTATGTGGTTCATGTAGGGTGAAATTGTGGCCACGGAAAGCAAGGTTTCGTTCTGCAAGGTGACAGACTATGGCAATGAACCTCTTTATGACATCATTCCAGGGTTTCTTTTTTCCAGCATTTACATTTCTTGGTACGTGTTGTCAATGGCACTGTGTGTGTCTTAAGCGCGTTTCCAGCTTTCGCCAGCTATCCACGTTGGCACGGTGCGCATTTGACTTCACATGATCCTGGAGTATGATAGTGAGTCGTTCCCACACTCTGAAACCTCCGAAAGTGAGACTGTGATTTCACTTGCCAAATAGGGTATAACAGATACAGAATATTGAATCAGATGATTCTGAGTACACTGAGTATACCTGCGAATGGTTCCTCCAGTTTTCATCTTCATAAGATATCTGTCCTTGGTAACATGACGGCGTGAATGTCTCTGTGGAAAGTTAATGTCCTCTAACTGAACGGGACCTATCCTAACAATGTCGATCTGTTGGTCACTGGTAATATGCGTTGGTCCAACGTGCGGGGTCTGTCTCTGTGAATGTTAATGGGGCTTTCTCTCTGTCTGGTGTGCTGGTGGCGGCATCTCCCTCACCTGTCTCAGTTATAGGACTGTCATCATGCTGTGGTGCTTGTTCATCAAACAGGTTTGGTCATCATTATCACCATCTGTTTGAGTAGAAGTGTTCTTCTCATTTTCAATGTTCTGATTATCAACATCTTCTGTACCGCTTACACTGTCACTTGGCACTGCAGGTCCATGCTGTGACGATGGTGCAGCAGCAATTGCAGTCAGCGGAACTTTTACAGATGCTGGACCAAAGAAGAATGCAAATTTTTGGAGACTATTTTGACGTTTTGTTTTCTTGTCTAATATTTTCCGTTTTCCAGCACCACTAGGATAAGAAAGTTTCATTTTCCTCTCATTGAAAAGTATCCTTCTTTGCTAGGAGCAATGTTTACAAGTCAAGTAAATATTTTAATGTATTTTCTCAGATGGCAGTCAGACAGCGTCCGCTGTTGGTTCGGCTGGCAATAGCAGGAGAATATTGTTGCGTCTGATAGCTATGCATTAATTTTTTGCATGCCAGTCGGGGGCCCCTGGGATGGCTGGGCCCGTTTCAGTTGAAACGGGTGAAACACAATTAAGGCCGCCTATGAGGGAGAGGTGCCATGGAGATGACGCTAGACTGAGTGTGATGTAGAGCGCGTGAGGGAGAGGGTGCGGGCGATGGTGGGCGCGAGGGAGAGCAACAAAAGGAGACATTGCGGGGGGGGGGAGAGCGCACGAGGGAATTGGTGCGGGGGGTGCGCGAAGGAGAGCACGTGAGGGAGAGCGCGCGAGGGATAGGACACGAGGAAAATGTCGCGAGAGTGAGCGCGAGGGAACGGACGTGTGGGAGAGACAGAGAGAATAGAATGAGAGAGGGAGCGAGATAGTAAAGCAACAGAGACATCGCGAGGGAGAGGGAGGAAGAGGGAGACAAAGAGAGAAAGAGACAGAAACAGAGACAGAGAGAGCGGGGGAGAGGGAAAGGGAGGCAGGGAGAGAGCGAGGGAGAGGGAGATAGTGAAGCGACTCATATATCGTGAAGGAGACGTGGGGGAGAGAGGGGGGATGGAGGAAGGGGGAATGGGAGAGGGAGACAAAGAGAGAAAGAAACATAAACAGAGACAGAGAGAGCGGGGGAGAGGGAGAGGGAGGCAGGGAGAGAGCGAGGGAGAGGGAGATAGTGAAGCGACTCATATATCGTGAAGGGCACGTGGGGGAGAGAGAGAGAGAGGGGGAGATGGAGGGAGGGGGAGTGGGAGATGGAAGCAGAGAAAGAAAGAGACAGAAACAGAGACAGAGACAGAGGGGGAGACGAAAAGGGATGCAAGGTGAGAGAGAGGGAGAGGGAGATAGAGAGAGATAGACAGAGGGAGAGGGAGGGAGAAAGAGATAGTGAGGCGACTAAGACGTCGTGAGGGAGACAGAGGGAGAGAGAGAGCGTTGGTGAGAGAGAATGAGGCAGAGAGAGAGAGAGAAAGAGAGGGAGGGGGAGAGGAAGAGTGAAAGGGAGAGATGGATAGATAGATAGATAGATAGATAGATAGAAAACAGGCTGTGTGACATAGCCGGATCTCTGATTCTACTCTTTCACAAAGAATGGTTTGTTTTTGTGGATGATAAGTATTATTTTGAATTATGTACAGCTACTACTGTATACATCAGTTTATTTTGTTCTATATTAAAATCCTATGAGTTCAAAAAATGACGTGGCTTCAACATGTGTGCTGTCTCCTTTGTTTGCAAATGCATAATTAAATTGTGCTGAATCAAAGAAAAAATACAATGAATGAATTTTCAAACAATGTTGGTTACAAACAGGCTATTAGAAAGCACATACATACACGTGGATGGAAAGGTATGAATCACATGTAGCAAATACTTCATCGGGGGCACAGACAGGCGTATGTGCGCAAATGAGTGAGATTGCAGGGTGATGCGTTACCCCAGTCATGCCATGGCCAAGGATCTCTCTCAGAAAGTACGGTCCATTTTGAATGGGCTGGATGAACAGCCAGCGGTCATGTTCCTTATTAGAACTAACAACAGAGAGACAAGGTCCTGCAAAGCGAATTTAAGGAGTAGGACAGAAAGTAAGGAAATAAAACCTCTCGGGTGGTGATTTCAGGTGCCACTTGCTTGCGAGGTAAGATATGGTAAGTTGGTATACTTAAATGTGTGGTTGACAATTTGGTGCAGGAGGGAGGGCATCAGGAACCCAGATCATTGTGCTCTCTTTCAGGATAAGTGGGACTAGTGTAACAGGGACAGGTTACAGTGAAGGGGAAATAATATTCTCACAGGAAAGCTTGCTGGAGCCAGCCTGACGATTTTTATCACGTGGCATGTGGAGGGGTTGTTGGGATCCAGAGCTACAGGGTCAGTAAGTAGCTTTGTTCGGCTGGGACATTATTTGTTTGGTGTGTTCAGTAAGGATTCCATAAGCAGTATGTAGATGGTACAACAGGGAGGGAGAAATATATGGTATGGTAATTGGAAATGAACCTAGCAAGATGATTGACGTTTAATTGGGAAATATTTAATTCTGGATTGTTTCAGATGGTTATTGATAAGAATATGGTTCGACTTCCAGGTGATAATTGTAAATTTGTGAAAGAGTTGGACAGGTGTTATGGAGAGTTGTCTGGGAGATGATGGTATTGGTTGTTACTGGATGGAGCAGCTGTTTGCTGATGTCTGAATTGTGAGAATCACGTACATCTGCCGATCAGAATTTACTAGTTCCCTGTCCCAATGAGGAGAGTAGAGATGGACTGGGGCTTTCAGGAACTTTCAGGTGATGAAAAATATTGTATTTGTATACAAATGTAAGCGTAGTCATATGTAAGGACCAGAAAGAAGAAATTGTACAAGGACTTGGAGGAACATACAGGAACCAAGATACAAATCACACAGTGAATCAGGAGAGCGAAGCGTTAGAAGCAAATGTCCTCATTCAGCAGGATCAATGAGAATACCAAGGCATCTTATGCTTACACAGAAAACAACAGAATAGTGGGGAGAGGACAGGACCACCCTAGGACGAAGCTGGGATTGTATGCCTGGAGCCAGAGTTAGCATGCGAGGTAGAAAATAAATGCTGGTGTTCACTAAGGAAAAGGACCGGGAGGAAAGCGTGATGAGAAAGGAGGTAAAGTGATATTCTCTGGCGTGTTGATACTAAAGAGGAGGTGCTGTTGGGTCTATCAGACCATTTAGATGGGTAAGTCCTTTGGGGGAATTTAGTACATTGGGAGACACAGACCACATGCAGTTAAATATGATGTTTAACCTACCGGTACCGTACTGTAAGAACAGAGATATTAACAACATCTGGCCCGTACTGCAAGAAAACGGAATGGCTTGTCTCTGGTATAAGCATGCCCTGGATATGTGACTGCTCAAGCAAAGTCAACATTTGACTACAGGGACAGTGAAATTTACAATATCTGGACCTTCACTACCGGAACACAGAACAAGAAAATTCACAACATTGTGAAATGAGCACAGGTACTGTACCTACCCAGCACTGTACACTACCGTTAAACTCTAGAACAACCACAGCACTTCAAGGACAGAGAACTGCACAACCGTGATAATAGACTTCAATTCATGGACAGTATCTATCCCCTTAATCCCACCGGACATCTCTGAGGACGTAACAGAGAGTTGACAAAGGAGAAGTCTGAATGATGCGTGCTTCAATTTCTAAAGACTTTTGAAATGCCAGCAGTAGAAAGAGGAACAGATATGTAGGCAGGTTCTGAGAAGTAGTAAAAGCAAAAGAGTAGTGAGTGACTGTAATTTCCCCAACATTGGCTGACATTGTCTCAGTGTAGAGGCTCTGAGGAGCGGAATTTGTTGGCATCGTGGAAATACTTGCCAGCATTTAGAGCCTTTACGCTGTCGGTTTGTGCAGATTTAGTATGTGATCTAAATCTTTGATAATGTTCTCTGAATCTCTGGTGGCGAATAGCCTGACTGGTCTGAGTTAGAAGCACGAATGCCCTTGAATGCAACAACAATTTTAAAATGGTGGATGCAGCCAGTCCATCACAGGTTAAGCCGACTTTACTACTGAACACATCTACAGGGAGACCTGTTACAGGTGAGCAGCATCATTCATCAAGGACTCCATCATCCGGGCGATGCTCTCTTCTCCATGCTGCCATCAAGGAGTTACAGGAGCCCCATGTCGCACAGCACCAGGTTCAGGAACAGCTATTACCCCTCAACGATGAGGCTTTGGAAGCAGAGGGGATAACGTCACTCAGCGCAACAACGACTCACATTCAGGGAGTCTACAGCTCATGTTCTGGATAGTTAATGCATATTTATTATCATTTTGATTTCTTTTGTTTTTTGTTTACTTGCACAATTTGTTCTCTTTGTTGTCTTTTCTACATCGGTGTTTTACCAGTCTTTGATGTGAGCAGTTTTTCATTGATTTCTTTGTATTTACTGTGCATGCCCGCAACAAAATATACAAGTTAGCATCTGTACTTTGACAAAACAAATACTTTGAACATTAAACTTCATAGAAAATATTCAGAGAGGATAGATGGAGTAAGATATGGCTTTTCACTTTGGCAGTAAGCAGGATGAGAGGAGAATTGATGGAGATACACAAAATGACAGGAAACTTCAAATGAGGTGACATTTATAACAAATGAGGGGAGGAGAAGATGGCGGCGAGACGCAGTGCACGCAGCCGCACCGAATGATATAGTATTTGTGAAGTAGGATGCCGTGCACAATCCTGATTTGATGGAGACAGACGTGAAGAAGCACAGAGGAACATTTGGAGAAAATTCTGAAATGCCTGCTTCCCTGCCGCTGCTATTGTGCAATCCAGATTCTCCGGAGGGGAAGGCACTAAATCCTCGGCTTTGCCTATTGCCTGTTGTCGGGGCCGGGGTCGGGGTCGAAGCGCTCGGCAGAGATGGTCCTCGCTGATCGGTGTCGGAGGGCTGGTCGGAGGCTGGAAGTTTTCGGATGGACTCAGAGTCAGACTGTGGTCGGGATGCTTTCCAGCATGCTGCATCGGCGCTGGAACCACATTGACGGGAGTTTCTCCCTTCAACCGTCTGCGTGAGAAGATGGGACTTCCGAGAGACTTTACGTACCCATGGTCTGTTCTTCAGCAAATTATGGCATTGATTTGCACTGTTGTAACTATATGTATAATTTTGTGTTTTTGTCAGCTTATTTAGTGTTGGTTTGTCTCGTGTTTCTGTAATATCATTCCGGAGGAATACATGGTATCTTTTCTTAATGCATGCATTACTAAATGACAATAAAAGACGACTGCGTGTCCTCATAATCTAAAAAAGGTCTAAAAAAATCCAAGGAATGTTTCCCAAAGTGGAAGTCACTTACACAAAGACACATAATTCAAAGGTGATTGGAGAAAAGTGAGGGGGGTGGGGATGTCTGAAGTTAATCTTTAAACACAAAAAATGTGTGGAGTTTACTGCTAGGGATGGTGGTAAAGACAGATGCTTGAGAGACTATTAAAAAACCTTCCACTGGGGCAAGACCCTTGCAATTGATGAATTTCAGTGGAGACCATTTTGATAACATTCATCCTCAAAGAAGGGCACAATCTTAGGGGAATTTGCTTAACTAAGAGCAAGTCAATGATCACCTACCACCTTGTCCTTCATGCTCACCTTCCACCGTGTGTCACAATGGCGGGGGCATATGGAGCAAGGGTGGACCCAAATGCAAGACACATCTTGTGAGGTTAATTAAATTTAGTTTATTGTTCGATATCAGCAGAGCTAGGCAGGGTAGGAGTAGCGAACTTGACAAGGAATGAGGACTACGACTAGGCTGGGACCAAGAGTCTGGGCTAGGACTCGGAATCGGCTCCCAGAACTTGAGGAGACATTAAGACACTAGAGTATGGACTCCGAGCCCGAGACTGGGCAAGGACCCAGTACCTGGGTCTTGCCTCGGGCTCGGACCCCAGAACCAGGCATGGACATGACATGGGCTAGAGAGAGGAGGAACATGGGAACACAGAGACTCGGTCTCGGGAGAGCAGTTACATGGAACCATGGACACATACAAAGAACACGGAATCGTGACCCCTCCTTGGGTACAGGTCATACGGCCGGGACTCACACACAGAACAGAACCGGGACATCTCCCTGGGTACAGGACATAGGGCCGGGACTCATGACCCTCCGCGGGGCAACGGCAAGACGGTCTGACTTACACCACGGAGGCTAGGACAAGACAAGACAAGACCAACACGAATAAACACCAGACAGTACCTATCTGGCTCCGGCGATGGAACTGGACCGAAATGCAGGCGGGGGCTGCAGAAGAGGTTACAGGCGAGAGGGGAAGAGAAGAGATTTAGACAAGGGGGTAGGATAGGAATCATAGACCGCCAGGACCAGTACTTGAATCAGAACTGGGAAACCGCCCGGGTGAGGACTTGACTTGGTGTTAGAATGCCGCCAGGGTCAGGACTCGATTTGGTGTTAGAATGCCGCCAGTGTCAGGACTCGACTTGGTGCTTGAATGCCACCGGAGGCAGGACTTGACATGGAGCTTAAATGCTGCCGGAGCCAGGACTTGACTTGAAGCCTCCGGGTAGTGGCGAGCTCACGACTCGGCCCGGGAACAGTAGACAGCGGTTCTTGATTACTTCCAGAGGGTTAACTGACGGACCCACCTCGGTGAGGAAACTTTGCAGGCTCACTTTGGCGAGGTAACTGGACAGGGTTGCTCCGGTGAGGAAGAGGCGAATTACCGGCACTCACTTCGGCAGAGACTAGGCTTGCTCCGGCCAGATGACATCAGCACACCGTACCTTAGATGACTTTGCAGACGCTCCCGCCCCGAACGGCTGAAAGCCGGAGACTAGAAACTACCAGGTCAGCCGAGCCTTAATTGCCTCTAATCACCAAAGTCGAGGGACATGGGAAAACAGGGAATCAACGGTCCGGATTGTAACATAAACAAGGCAAATTTAAAAGGACCCCGATCCGGACCATGCCACCATCTTCTTATCCTGACCTCGCATCTACTTATTTTCCAGTCTTGTTAAAGGACCTCAGACAGAAATGTTGACAGCTTACTATTTTACATAGATGTTGAGTTTTTCCAGTATTCTGTGGATGTTGCAAGCTAATGAGAACTATGTTAGGCAGGACCTTGGGACAGCAGAGACCGGGTGCAGATGTAACTCACACCTGATCTGTGAGTGTTATTTAAAGCTGAGTGGCTCAAAATTCAAGCAACCCACATCAAAGTTGCTGGTGTACGCAGCAGACCAGGCAGCATCTCTAGGAAGAGGTACAGTCGACGTTTCAGGCCGAGACACTTCGTCAGGGCTAACTGAAGGAGGAGCTAGTAAGAGATTTAAAAGCGGGAGGGAGAGGGGGAGGGGGAGTGGGAAAATTCAAATGGTTTATGTGAGGGGGATAGACAAGAATCCAGATCTAAAAACATTGCATGATCAGAGATGTTGGAAATGGAGCCAAAAATGAAAAGGAAGGATAAGGAAAGTTTAGAAAGTGGAAATTAGACAATACCTTCGATGAATATGCAGCAATATGCAAATTAAGCAGCTAACCTGCAGTGCTGAATGATGATAGGGAAAGGAAATGATTTTGCTGAGCAGGCCTGGAGGGAATAACTTGTACATACATTTATAACAGAAGGGGCACTGCAGCGAAAGCAGGAATGCAGACAACTCAGTGATGGAGGAGTGAAAGTATGTCTGGAGCCGAAATAGGTGACCAAATCATCAAATGAATATTTCACGTCAGTATTCGCCAACGACAAGGTGATGGGACAAATAAACATCAGGAAGGATATAATGATATTCCACGCATATTGCTGAGAAGTTGCTGGGAGCATTGGGCCTCTCAAAGAACACAAAGCTGGATAGCTCACCAGGACTAGATAGAATTCATTCCAGGTTATTCACCGAATGAGGCAAAATTGCAGATGGCTGGAGCTTTCACAGAGATATTTTTTGTGTATTTTTCATTACACAGAGAACTGCAGACGAACCAATATGGTTCGCTCATCTAACAAGGGCTTTAGTGACAAACCAGGAAACTACATATGTGACGCAAAATTTGTTGCAGTTGTCAATATTGAGGAAGATTGCCAAAGGATTCGCAGAACATAGACCAGCTGGAAATGTGGGCAGATGAATGGCATATCAGGTAGTGTACTCTAGACCATAAAATTTTGGATTTTTTTTTCCAGGATCTCTCTCCCTGTTGGAGTAGCCAGAATGCCAGTAATGCCAGTGATATGCTCTGCTCAGGATGTGGTAGATCAGGTAGTCGGTCAGTCTCCCCTGTAAATTCACATGAGAGACATGCACCAGCTGTAGCTCGGCTCATCTAGAACAGTGAGACCAGATCCTTTAGTGAGGTGGTCACTACTAACGTGAGGGATGCTGTTAAGTTTAGTGACCTCCAAGAGAGACAAGAGAAAGAGTCGCACAGTGCAGGGTCCCAGTGGCTGCTCCCCTCACAACAAGTATAGGTTTTGAATACGGGTGTGGAATGACCTCTCAGGGCACACCAGCATCAGCCAGGCTGCTGGCACTCACAGTGTCTCAGATGGCCAGTAGAGGAGGACGGGATTAGTCTGGACAGTATTTGAGAGAGGATTCAATATTCTGTGGCTGTAAAACAGATGTCAGGACGATGTATTTCCTCTTGAATACCAGGATCAGGAACGAGTCCGGTCGGCTGCAGAAAATTCTCAAGTGCTCGTACTGCATATAACTTGGTAAAAAGAGGGTTGAGCTTGTACAGAGTGAATAGGGGGAATTAGGAAAGAACTTAAAAAGCACAACTTCAAAAATGGTAATGTCTGGATTACACGCTGTGACAAATACTTGAGAGGATAGAAATATAATTATGATTCAAATGAGTATTTGACTGAGGGGAGGAGGCAAGGGGCAAGATTGAAGTTCTTTGATCACTGCAATTTATTTTGTGGTAGGAAAACTTGCACACAAGAGATTGATTGCTCCTGAACTGGAGAGGGCCTAATATCCTAAATATTTGCCAGTGATGCTCAGAATAGTGTAAATGGAAGTGGCGGTGATTGTGACCCTGAGCAGGAGATAATACATTTGCCAATGACAGTAAACTTAGTGAACAGGATAGACCGGAGCACAGACAATGGAAAGGAAAGACAATTGGTTTAAACTGCAATTGCTTCAGTGTATGAAGGTTGACAGGTCAGGTGGATGAACCCAGGTGTGACTGAATCTGCGGACTGCTGGATCACTTCCTTTTATGTATTGGTCAGTGATTTGGGTGCCATAATTAATGGTTTTGTGTTGATGTTTGCAGACAATTCCAAGATAGATGGAGGGCAGGTAATGTTGAGGAAGCGGAGAGTCTGCTGAAAGGCAGACAGATTAGGGGAATTGGCAAAGTAATGGAAGATAGAATAGAGTGCAGAGAACTGTGTAGTTATGCATTTAAGCAGAAATGATGGAGACTATTTTACAAACAGGTTAATATATTCCAAAAACTGAGGTGCAAAGAGACTTGGGAGTCCTCCTGTAGGAAGGTTACCTTGCAGTATGAGTCAGGGATAAGGAAGACAAATCAGCCATTAGCATTCATTTCAAGAGGACAAGTGTACCAATGCAAAATGTTACACTGAGTTGTCCAAGTCATTGCTCAGACAGCACTTGCAGTACTATGAGCGGTTGTGTGACACTTATTAAAAAAAATGATTTCCTGGCATCGGAGAAGGCCCAAATCAGACTTACGAGTTTGACTGGGGAAATTAAAGTGTTAATGTTTGAGGAGTGATTAGTGGCTCTAGGCCTTTATTCGGTGGAGTTCACAAGAATCGGTGGATCTCCCGCAAACCTACAGAATATTGAAAGGCGTATACAGAGTCACGATGGAAAGGATGCCTCCTGTAGTGGACGTGTCGAGGACCAGAGTACGCAGTTGCAGAATAGAGGGATATCAATCTAGAAGGGAAATAAAGAGGAATTGCTTACAAGGTTGGTAGTGAAACCTGAATTCATTGCCACAGACATGATTAGAGCCAAGCCATTCGGTATAAAACGAATGCTGATAGATTTTTGATTAGTCAGTGGATCAACGGATCGTGGGGGAAAGGCAAGTGAATGGTGTAAAAAGGGATAAAAGAATCAGCCATCTGGAATGGTGGAGCAGACTGGATTTGGCTGAATGGCCTAATGTTTCCCCTATTTCTTCTGGTCCTATCACAACCACAACAGAATCATGGCTGAGGGAAGGGCAGAATAGACAGTTCAGTGTTCCAGGATACAAAGGTGCCGGTAAGAAGGGAGAATGGGCAAGGTTGTGCGAAGTGGGAGTACTTTAAATGTGTGATGTCAGGTTTTCAGGACCTGTATGATTCTTGTAGGGTAAAGGAAAAGGCTGGCAGGTTTCAGTAAACCTGGTTGATGAGAGATTCTGAGGCCGCGGTTGAAAAGGTGTAAATAGCCTGCTTACGCTTAATTTTGAGCCAATGCAGTTAGCTTCACTCGTCTTCACTTGCCCCATCATTGAAATTTCCCCACAAGCAATGAACTTAAAGATAGTGAAGGTAATGTCCGGTAAAATTGCGGTTTAGGGATCTGTTCCAGAAAAACGATGAATTTTAGTGGATTTGACTGGATCTAGCAGAGGTGGAGTGAGAGAATCTGTATGATAGAACATGAAAAAATGGCAAGTAAGAGTTAGTTAGTTTCTTTATGAGTCTGATTGCGGGTTTCCAGAAGAAGCATGTTCCTTTTTAGGGTGAAGGATAACATGGCAAGTTCAGGGAGCCTTGGCCAATGAAATATATAAAGTCTCCGGTCAATAAATAATGGAAGCACACACTGGGTGTAGGAGGCCAGAATCTGGCAAATCACTTGATATGAATACATATTATTAAGAATAATCTTAAGAGGAAAACCACGAGGACAGACCAATTTTATGTGATTGTTCAGGCAGGTCAGGAAAATAACAAAATGTTCTATAACTATCTTAGGAGTAACAGTGTGGCTTGGGAGAGAGAGGCCCCATAGAGGACAGCAGGGACTTCATGTCTTGAGCCACAGGGAATGGAGGGATCATAGATCATTCAATGATTATTTCTACTTTGTGTTTACTGAGTACAATGTCATGGTTTTAAAAACGCAAACAACAGGAATTCTGCTGGAATTTCAAGCAACACACATCAAAGTTGCTCAGTGGATAATGCAAACTAGTGGAGTTGCTTTGCAGGACATTCATATTACAGCGAGCAGTTATTAGCAGCCTACAGTGCATTCAGGTGAATGAATCCTTAGGGCCTGACAAACTGCTCTGTAGAAGGAGATAGAGAACTGTGGAGGTCCACTGCGGGTTGCCCCAATGACTGAAAAGTGGCTAATGTTGTTCCATTGTTTAAAAGAGTCGTCAAGAACATGCCTGGGGACTGCAGGTCAGTCAGCCTGACTTCAGAGCTTCGGAAGTTACTGGAGGGGATTCTGAGGGACAGGAATCAACTGTATTTGAATAGACAGTGCCTGGTTAGCTGGAGTCAGCGTGGCATTGTTCGCGGGAGGTTGTGGTTGATGAATCTTCAGAGGGTTTTGAAGAGGTAAATAAAACTGTTTCTCGGAATGCAGGCTGGTGATTAGTGATTTGCTCCAGCGGGCAGAGCTGTGAGTCTTGTTGTTCACTATTTTAATAATGTATTAGCATACAAATGCACTAAGCTTCATCAGTAAGTTCATACATGCTGTTGATGGTGAAGAATGTTCTCATAGATTAGGGGAGATCCTGATCAGTTGGGGAAGAGGGCCGCAGAGTGACATATGGCTCACAACACCGATACAGATGTGAGAGAAATGCGTGTACCCTGTGCAATTTTCTCTGTTTCTGCATAAGTATGATCTAAATGTGATCAGATCTTCACGTAAGTCCTAAAACTAGATAGAGAATACCCAATAAAATAAATAACATAATACATTTTACTTGTTCATTTATTTATTGCCATAAATGATCCATGAGTCTGTGGTTCATTGAAAGTGGTCACAGTGAAAACAGGGTGGTGAAGAAATTGTCTAGCATAAATCCTTCATCAGTCAGGGCCCTGGATACAAGAGTTAGGATGTATTGTTAGAACTGTACAATATATTGATGAGACTGTAGTTGGACTGCTGCCAAGCAACAAAAGGACGTTATTCAGCTGGAAAGGGTGCCATAAAGATTCACAAGGAGCACTGGGACTGAGTTAGATGGAGAGACTAGAAATCCTCGATCTTTGTTCCCGGAATGTAGAAAGCTGAGTGTTGAGCGTATAGCGGTGTATAAACTCCTGAGAGACATGGCCGATAAAGTGAACGGCTGCAGTCTATTTCATAACCAAGGTCATCTAAAACCAGATGGAGTAGATTTGTGGTGAGACGAGAATGATTTAAAAGACATGTAGGGAGAAACTTTTTTGCATATTCTTCTTCCCATCTTTTACATCTCCACCCCCCGACCAGTCACATGTGAAGCATCTAGACCTCGACTGAGGAGTCTCTAGTGCTGTCCATCTTTCACTCAGTTCCAGAAATACACAGGACAAAAACGCGGCCATACTGACAAAGGTGTGTATCCTGGCGTCCCATTTACCTGTGTTTGTCCCGTATCCCTTTAAACCTCTCCTATGCATGTACCTGTCCGAATGTCTGCTAAACATTGTGATTGTATCTCCTCTGCAGCTTCTTCTGGAAGTTCGTACCATATACCCACCACTCTCTGTGCGGAAGAAGTTGCCCGAGTGTCCCTGTTGATCTTTCCCCTTTCATATTACCAACGATTTCTGCCCTTTCCCAGTTTAGTGATTTTCATCCTGTAAGTGAGAGACCAGAACTGCACACAATACATTGTTGTCTCACCAATGGCCTGAACTGTCACAACATGAAGTCCCATCTCCTGTACTCCAAACTGTAAACGACGAGTGTCTTCTTCATCACCATATCTACACTTTCAGAGAACTATGTACTTGTAATCCTTGGTAGCTCTGTTCTCCAACACTCTTGAGGATCCGATACACATGTCGTTGCTCCCGGTTAAGCAGTTTTCTGTCACTGAGAACATTCAGAACATTGAACAGTACAGTTTAAGAACAGGTCCTTCTTCCCACGATGTATCTACTGAGCACAATGCCACATTAAACTAAATCTCTTCTCTCCCTTCAATTTCACTATCATATCTGCCTCCATCACACCCCATAACCACCAATACCAGGCACCACCACTCTGTAAATAAAACTGCTCTACTACTTGCCCTGCACACCACCTTTAAGTTATCACCATGCCACCTTAAAGTCAGCCTTCTTGAATTTGGCATTTCCACCCTGGGAAAATGATTCTGACTGTTTATCTCATCTACACCTCTGATAATTTTATAAACTTCTGTGTGGTCCCCGCGCAGCCTCATTCACTCCAGAGAAAAAAGTCCCAGTGTGTCTGATCTTTACTTGTAACACCAGGCAGATTTCTGTAAATCGTTTTTTCACCTTTCCAGCTTCATCACTTCCTTCCTTTTTGTGCTGACCAGAACTGCACAGGGTACTGCTGCTGTGGTTAATTAATATGTTGTGCAACTGTAATGTGATGTTGCAACTCCTCTGCTGCCAAAGGCAAACATGCTGTTGACCTATTTCACAACTTAGTCTACCTGTGTTGTGATTTTCAAGGAACTATGTAGCTGTGACCAAAGGTCCGTCTGTTCACTAACAATATCCATGACAATGTCATTCACTGTTTATGTCCTGGCCTGTTTTAACTTCCCAAAATCCATCACTGTGCACTTGTCTGACACAGTAACAACACCTTTCCGTTTCTCTGCACCAACCACACAGAAGTAAATGTCCATCAACAATTCACTGCATCTGTCGGCTGTTTGTGTGAACTTGTACAAGACAACACCTGGATCCCTCTATATTTCACTCATGTGCTGTTTCTCTGCATATAAGTAATAGTCTGCCTTTTGACTCTTTCCACCACTGAACACGTCATCACTGTTTAGCACATTAAACTCAATTTTTTTTTAGAATAGAATATTCTTATTGTCATTGTTGTGGAGCAATGAAACACAGTTTAGCAGCTCAACGTTTTGCAGCATGACAAAGAATATATATACATAAAATAAACTCTAAAACCTCAGGAGTGCAGTCCAAAATTAATAATGTATGGATGGGGGGGGCGGTGGGGGCGGGTAGGACTATTGCACTCCTGCTATTCCTGGAAGTGTGATGCATTTAGCTGCCGCCGTCTTAGGAGCGGGAAAGGAGAAGGGAAGGCGGTGTTATACATTTCACTGCTTGTGGGTAGAAGCTGTTAAGGAGTTTCTTTGTTTTCGTCCTTAATGCCCTGTATCTCTATCCAATAGTTAGAGGGGAAGACAGGTGATGTCCAGGATGAGTAGGATCCTTTGAAATACAAGTAGCCTTCTTTTGAAATCTGCCCGTATAAATGTCTCTGAGGGAGGGTTATGTTGTGCCAATAACCCGCTCTGCTACCCTCACCACCCGCTGCAAGTCCTTCCTGTTCTGTTCTGTGCAGCTGGCAAACCACACTGCACAGCAATACGTCAGGAGGCTCTCTATAGTTGTCCGATAGAAGTTGATCAGCAAGTGGTGAGGGAGTAGAGCGTGCTTTAGCTTCGTTAGGAAGTAGAGTCTCTGTTTTCTAAATATTCCCTCTTTTACCCAACCTCTCTATATCGTGTTGCAGAGACCAAATGTCCCATCACAACATTACCCTCACCACATTCTCTGTCGTTGACAGACAGCCTTTGACCACTCACACTCGGCCCCCTCGTCTGCGTGACTAATATCGATTATGAATAATGTACAGCCCTCACCTAACCCTGCTCCCTTAGACAGCCCATTACCACCCCATCCTCCTCCCTCTCCACCATGATTGTAATATTGAGAGTGTATAGTTGAGCATCCAGAACTGATCCTGGGGTTACTACCCTGACAGGCCCCATGAACAGTTAATTCAATTTATGTCTTCTATGTGAAAACCAGCCTTTTATCCTTGTGAACTCGTCCTGTGCTATCTGGTGTCATGCATCAGTCTTTCATGTGGCACCTTGTCAAATGCATTCTGAAAATCTAAGTCTCCCAAATCTACAGAATCCCTTCTGACATCTAGAAATACTATTTTCATGTTAATCAAGCATGAGTTGCATTTCACTCAATGAGCTCACAGGCTCTCAAATTGGGTCAAAGACAGACATGTTGGTGATGGAATCATTTGGCACACTGGCCTCTGTCAGTCAATGCACTGAAGATAGAGGTTGGAGTGTTGTGTTGCAGTTGTATAACCTGTGAGGTTACATTGAAATATCGTGTTTTGGTCACACTGTTACAGGAAAGATGCCATTAGGCTGGATATAGGGCAGAAGTAGTTTACAAGGTCTATATTGAGACAAAAATCACTGAGTTATGAGCAGTTTAGGATTGTTTTCCTTGGAATGTGGGAGAATGTGGGGCAATATTATAGAGGTGTATGAAACAATGAGGTCACAAATAGTGTGAATGCACAGAGATTTTTTAAGAGGAATGTGGAATCATGAACTAGAGGGCACTAGATGGTGAGATGCAGAGAGAGAATAGGAGTCTGTTGCTCTATGTCTTTCATTCAGATGGTGGTCAGTTTCGCATATCACGCCCACTGGGGCACAGACCACTCACCCGAATTCTCTGTGCTGTGCCAGTCTTTCAAGCTCTCCCATGGTGCAGCCAGTATTCGTGGTGGATACATCTTTTCTCAGAGATGAAGTCTTTGGAGCTTCTGTAGGTCTGGGTTTTTGAGAGATTGGGTTACAGCATTTGGGATGTCCAAATCTTAACTCATTTGCATCGGGGCTTTGGACGGTGCTGGAGCATTCAATATGTTCTATTAGTGAGGTCCCTCTCCCGGTCAGCATGCAATCAACTCCCTGCAATAGCTGTAGGATCAAACACGTTTCTCACAACACAATGCATTAATTCACCCTATCCATACCCTTCATAATTGTGTTTACTCTCAAATCTTTCCTCATTCTCAAACGCTTCAGGGAATAAAGTTAAAATGCCTTGAGATTATTCTTGATCTTGCTCATCAAGGTCGTTTTACGTCTCCATTTTGGCTTTTCTAATCAACTGTTTGAGCAATTTTCTGCTGTCTTTGTATTCAGTGAGGCTCCAGTCGGATTCAGCTTCCTGGATCACTTTAATTGTGCTGTAGAAGGCTTTAGTAGCACGGATTTGCTTCTCTATGCAGCTCCTTCATGTGACCATATTTCATTTTCTCCTCACAGTAAGATTTTACACTGAAACAAACTGCTGTGTCTGAGGAGGGCGCGCTGCGCTGTTCTTGGTCCCGCGGAAAGACTGACATCACTTTCACTTACCCCTCAAGTGTTTTTTGTAGAGTGGAAAATGATTCCTTATAGTTCTGGAGCAGAGATGGGAACGGTAAAACCAGGGAAACTTTCAGTTTGGGCCGGGTGTGTGAGAGAGTTTGACTAGCGTGCTGTCATTCAGTTCTGTTTTGCCTATACCATTGGAAATTGGTGGATGTGTTAAAGTTCAGGTGGAGCGGGAAGATGAGGGGCCGCTCTCCGCAGTTCGTCGCTCTGACTCTGTCTCATCCTCTTCCCAAGTCTATCTCTCCGCACCTTGCTCGGGCAGTTCGAGGTGCTGTATATAAAAGGAGACAGCTGCCGTCACATTGTCACTGAGCATCCGACCGAGTGAAGCAGCATCACGTTTCGTTGAGATAAAGAAGGAAAAGGGCTGGGAAAAGGTGGAGCAGGCAAATTAATGTCTTCTGTGCTAATATCCAGTGAAACATCAAACCAGCCATTTGCACCCGGCTCCTACTGGCACATTTCAGGCTGTAGCAGTACGTGTTGAGGGACACACTGAGGCTTGGTGTTACTATGGCAAGGACTTAGTGCTGAAGGACCACAGGGTAGTATTGTTCTGCTACTGGAGAATAGGGGCTGGCTTGGGTGAGGAATCTCCTCAATTATTGCAGTTATAAAGCATCCTTGAGTGTTACATGTCTGGCAGCAGTGTTACTGATTGACGTGTAGTAAAGTAATAGAACACTACTCAAAGCAGTGACTTTCAATGGAAAAAAATGAAAAAGGCTTTATATAGTCTATTCTTGTAACTTTTATTGTGAATAAAGGCTGTTTTGTTAATGATCTGTACCCGACTGTGTACCTATAGAATGATGTGCGTATAGATGTGCATAGTCCAGCTTTCATCAGCCTCATCAGAAGGTGCATATCTGTATTGCAATCCATTTGCCACCCTGTAGCCCTCTTCCACAGATGATCATGGTTTCCCTGTGATCTATAATAACCTTCGACTCATAAGGGAGAATGTGGCAGTCACAAAAGAGAGCTACAGGGAGGTAGTCACACCTAGTCTGTCGGAGCAGGTCGTTGGGTGACAGTCAGAGAGGGGAAAGCGAAAGTGAGAAGACAGGTAGTGCAGAGCACCCCTGTAGCCATTCCCCTGAATAATAATTTACCGTGCTAGATACTGTTGGCGGGGAAGACAGACCAGGTGTGAGCCACGGTGGCAGGGCCTTCGGCACTGAGTCTGACCCGGTGGTGTAGAAAGGTGGGATGGAGAAGAGGAGAGCTGTCGTTATTGGAGACTCTATACTCAACGCAGCAGACAAGAGATTTTGTGGACGTGAGAAGGACACCCGCATGGTTTGTTGCCTCCCGGGTGCCAGGGTCCGGGATGTTTCTGACCGGGTGCACAACCTTCTGGTACGAGAGGTAAAGCATGATACATGTTGGTGCCAAAGACATAGGCAGAAAGCGGGATGAGATCCTGAAGTGTGAGTTTCGGGAACTTAGCAGAAGACTGAAGAACAAGACCTCAAGGGTGGCGTTCTCAGGATTGCTGCCAGTGCTACGTGACAGTGATAGTAAGAATTAGAGAAGATGGCAGTTGAATGCGTGGGTGAGGAGTTGGTGCAGGGAGCAGGGTTTTAGATTTTTGGATCATTGGGATCTCTTCTGGGGAAGGTGGGACCTATACAGATTGGACAGATTGCACCTGAACCCGAGGGGCAGAAATATCCTTGCAGGTAAGCTTGCTAGCATGGTTCGGGAGGGTTTAAAATAATTTGCATGGGGGATGGGACCCGGAGCGATAGAGCAGTGAAAGAAGTGCATGGAGTAAAGCCAGATCTAACATATACAGAGGCTTTGAGGAAAGAGGAGCAGAATAAACAGTGTAAATGTAGTAAGGCAGAAGGGCTGAAGTGTGTGTACCTCAATGCAAGAAGCATCAGGGACATAGGAGAGGAACTGAGAGCTTGCATACATACATGGAATTATGATGTAGTGGCCATTGCAGAGACTTGGCTGGCACCAGGGCAGGAATAGATTCTCAATATTCCTGGATTTCAGTGCTTTAAAATGGATAGAGAGATGCAAAAAGGGGAGGAGATGTGGCATTACTGTCCAGGGATACTTATACAGCTACAGAAAGGGTGGGCAGTGTAGCAGGATCCTCTTTGGAGTCAGTATGGGTGGAAGTCAGGAACAGGAAGGGAGCAGTTACTCTATTGGAGGTAATCTATAGGCCCCCTTGTAGCAGCAGAGATAAAGAGGAACAGATTTGGAGGCAGATTTTGGAAAGGTGCAAAAATAACAGAGTTGCTATCATGGGTGACTTTAACTTCCCTAATATTGATTGCCACCTGATGAGTTCTAAGGTTTTAGATGTGTCAGAGTTTGGTAAGTGTGTCCAGGACGGATTCCTGTCACAGTATGTGGACAGGCCGACCAGGGGGAATGCCACACTAGATCTAGTACTAGGTGATGAACTGGGTCAGGTCACAGATCCCTCAGTGCGTGAGCATCGGGGGAACAGTGACCACCGCTCCCTGGCCTTTAGCATTATAATGGAAAAGGATAGTATCAGAGAGGACAGGATTTTTTTTTTTAATTGGGGAAGGGCAAATTATGAGGCTATAAGGCTAGAACTTGCGGGTGTGAATTTGGATGATTTTTTTTTTTTGCAGGGTAATGTACTATGGACATGTGGTCGATGTTTAGAGATCTCTTGCAGGATGTTAGAGATAAATTTGTCCCAGTGAGGAAGATAAACAATGTTAGGGTGAAGGACTCAGGTGACAAGTGAGGTGGAAAATCTAGTCAGGTGTAAGAAGGCAGCATACATGAGGTTTAGAAAGCAAGGAAGAGATGGGTCTACTGAGGAATATAGGAAAGCAAGAAAGGAGCTAAAGAAGAGGCTGAGAGGAACAAGAAGGGGGCATGAGAAGGCCTTGGCGAGTAGGGTAAAGGAAAACCCCAAGGTATTATTCAATTATGTGAAGAAGAATAAAAGGATGACAGGAGTGAAGGTCGGACCGATTAGAGATAAAGGTGGGAAGATGTGCCTGGAGTCTGTGGAAATGAGCGAGGTCCTCAATGAATACTTCTCTTCGGTATTCACCAATGAGAGGAAACTTGATGATGGTGAGGACAATATGGGTGAGGTTGATGTTCTGGAGCATGTTGATATTAAGCAAGAGGAGTTGTTGGAGTTGTTAAGATACATTAGGACGCAAAAGTCCCCGGTGCCCGACGGAATATTCTCCAGGCTGCTCCACGAGGCGAGAGAAGTCATTGCTAAGCCTCTGGCTAGGATCGTTATGTTCTCGTTGTCCACAGGATTGGTGCCGGAGGATTGGAGAGAGGCAAATGTGGTCCCCTTGTTCAAAAAAGCTAGTAGGGATAGTCCGGGTAATTATAGACCTGTGAGCCTTACATCTGTGGAGGGAAAGCTGTTAGAAAAGATTCTTAGAGATAGGTTCTCTGGACATTTAGAGAATCATGGTCTGATCAGGGACAGTCAGCGTAGCTTTGTGAGGGGCAGATCGTGTCTAACAAGCTTGATAGAGTTCTTTGAGGAGGTGAAAAGGCATATTGATGAGGGTAGTGCAGTGGATGTGATCTATATCGAATTTAGTAAGGCATTTGGCAAGGTTCCACACGGTAGGCTTATTCAGAAAATCAGAAGGCATGGGATCCAGGGAGGTTCGGCAAGGTGGATTCAGAACTGGCTTGCCTGCAGAAAGCAGAGGGTCGTGGTGGAGAGAGTATATTCAGATGGGAGGATTGTGACTAGTGGTGTCCCACAAGGATCTGTTCTGTGACCTCTACTTTTCGTGATTTTTGTTAACGACCTGGATGTGGGGGCAGAAGGGTGGGTTCGCAAGTTTGCAGACAACACAAACGTTGGTGGTTTGGTGGATAGTGCAGAGGATTGTCAAATATTGCAGAGAGACATTTATAGGATCCAGAAGTGGGCTGAGAAGTGGCAGATGGCGTTCAACTCCGAGAAGTGTGAGGTGGTACACTTTGGAAGGACAAACTCCAAGGCAGAGTACAAAGTAAATGGCAGGATACTTGGTAGTGTGGAGGAGCAGAGGGATCTGGGGTACATGTCCACAGATCCCTAAAAGTTCTCTCACAGGTATAGGGTAGTTCTGAAAGCTTATGGGGTGTTAGCTTTCATAAGTCGAGGAATAGAGTCTAAGAGCCGCGATGTATTGATGCAGCTCTATAAAACTCTGGTTAGGCCACACTTGGAGTACTGTGTCCATTTCTGGTCGCCTCACTATAGGAAGGATGTAGAAGCATTGGAAAGGGTACAGAGGAGATTTACTAGGATGCTGCCTGGTTTAGAGAGTATGGATTTTGATCAGCGATTCGGGGAGTTAGGGCTTTACTCTTTGGAGTGAAGGAGGATGAGAGGAGACATGATAGAGGTTTACAAGAGAATAATAGGAATCGATAGTGTAGATAGCCAGCGCCTCTTCCCCAGGGCACCACTGCTCAATACAAGAGAACATGCTTTAAGATAAGGGGTGGGAAGTTTAAGGGGGATATCAGAGGAAGGTTTCTTACTCAGAGAGTGGTTGGTGCATGGATTGCACTGCCTGAGTCAGTGGTGGAGGCAGATACACTAGTGAAGTTTAAGAGACTACTAGACAGGTATATGGAGGAGCTTAAGGTGGGGGCTTGTATGGGAGGGAGGGTTTGAGGGTCGGCACAACCTTGTGGGCCGAAGAACCTGTACTGTGCTGTACTATTCTATGTTCTATGTTCTATATGTTCATGAACTGACATTTAACTCTCTAATTTTCCTGACCCAATGCCGATTTTCACGTGACTCCGGTAATAATGGAAAGATTATCACCTTAGCTCTACATTTTAATTATGTCCCTTTCTGCTCAAATTCCCTTAGAAGATTCTCTTTCCTCATTCTACCCACGTCGTCGGAACACACATGAACCACCACAACAGGACCTTTCCCCTCCCATTGCCAGTTCCTGTATAGGGCAGATAAGATGTCCCGAACCCTGGTGCCAGGCAGGCAATACAGCCAATCTGTGACGGTGCTACAAGTTCTTCGACCATATCCAGTATACATCAGTAAGCAGGGGTTACAGCATGCTCAGGTGTAACCTGGTTGCTAGTGGCTGGAAGCAGCGTCTTCCATCTATTTTATTTGGTCTATCTGCACAAAAATAATTCATGCTTTGTGGTCTATCTGCACAAAAATAATTCTGGTCGTTGTTCAGTGGAGTAGTGGATAAAGAACCTAAAATCTGGAAAGAGGTGCAGCTTGTATTCAGAGATACAGATAATGGAACACACCGGGGAATATATAAAAAAAATCGAGTCTCCATCACTTACAGCTTTTTACAGCTGCTTCTTTTGTTCTGATCTTGCATACTGGCAATAACTGTGAAAGTATAATTGTTAAAATATCCCGCATGCATGTAAACATACAGATAATGTAATTAATCACTCAAAATATTTTGAAGAATGCTGCAAATAAAGATTGAGATTTATGTTGTTTCCACCAGGCTCTGCACAACAAAGAAAATTATTTCACAACACAAATCAGATTAATTACAGTCAGAAGTAGATGTAGTTAACTCGTTGTAGTTCAGCAAATGGAGAAATATGGGGCACGCCACATGTTGGCATTAAATGACAAGAGGATACGTTATTAATAAAGGTTTTGAAATAATTTTAATTGTTGCTCCAATAGGAAAAACATTCCAAGGAAGATTTCTCTGCAGATGGGGACGGATGTGTAACACAGACCTGATAAATCTGCCTGAAATCTCCACTAGTCACACTCATGCTCTTCTCACTGACCTCCTGGAGATTCACTCCCTGAACTGGAACTGCTTAACAGCAGACAAGAACAGACATATTGAGTGTTTTGCTGGAATGTCAGAATGGTTACGGACTTTGTATTCAATATGCAAAATACTCTGCGCTTTCAAAACCCGTCCTTCACCACTCTGATGTTGTCATTGATTCTCTGGATCTCAGCTCACTGAACTGGGATGATGATATCACTGAAGACGAAGCTGCCGAACTTCGTCTTCATCATTGACCGTGGTGATAATATTGTTGCCTCTGGAGCCTCAACTCTGACCACAGTGGTAATGATACAACGTGTCCTTGTCATTCCCAATTCACCCATGTTTTAAATCTATCCTCTCTACGCAGAATTCAAAGTGAGAATTATCAAATGAGAGTTCACTGCAGTCAGCTGATCGCCGTCATCCAGCTCAAAGGCACCTATAAATGGTGTACATTACTGCTCCATTTGATTGCATAACCAACAACTCAGGAGAAGAATTAGTCCAGATGCTGTTCACCTGCCGCTTCACCGCTAACCTCAAATACAGGATCACTGCCTCTCCCGTACACCGGCTTTTATCTGAAATGTACAACCGATGTGTCGTTTTTCTAATGCCAACAGATTGCAATTTGTTAAAATGCATCTGGTTTGGACTATATGTACAAAAGCCACTGCACACCTGATTGCAAATTATATGAATTGAACACCAAAATAAATATATTGATACTTTGTTTCTCAGACTGGGTTACGTTTTGTGATGTGTCACAGGGGTCAGTCCTGGGACATAACTTGTTGGAAAGAATATGACACAGCTGTAAACCTGCCAACAGCATGCCGTCCTCAAAAACTGAGAGATCATGCAAGAAGGGGACAAGTGATGGAGTCCACCAAGAGACGTATGACAGTTCGGGAGGAGTTACATGCTTCGGTTGCTGCGATGGGACAGACTGCACCAATTCTCTTGCATTGCAATAACCTTTTTCACAGAGTTCCTTGAAGTGTTCTTTCGTTTTCACGGAGTTGCCATGGACCTTTCT
Organism: Mobula birostris; assembly: GCF_030028105.1. Lineage (NCBI taxonomy): Eukaryota > Metazoa > Chordata > Chondrichthyes > Myliobatiformes > Myliobatidae > Mobula > Mobula birostris. Next base: position 37,432,417 of record NC_092397.1, read on the forward strand.
GGCAATTCCCCACCTTATTATTTACCTCAGGAATTGGACCTCGATCCCCTCGTTTAATTTCCAATCATTCCCAGGTTCCACTAACTACACAAACCTGCTTTCCATCAGAAAATGCAGGATAAGAAAACTTATGATCACAACAAGGAGCTGCTAGTTCTTTGGTCGACTCTTGCCACGCCAACTATCCGCGGTCAAACCCATCTCTCAAGGAAGCTACCGCGATCCCGCCTGCCCCGTATCCCATCGATTTGTCCCTAGTCCCCAGAAAATGCCATGACCTGGGACAGGTATTTAGTAAACAACGGGCCCTTTCCCTGCCTCCGCACGGCCCATAAGATTATGCCTTTTTAACTTATCTTGACCAGAGAGAGAGGCCATGCAGACTTACATTGGCCAGTCCCTCGCGAGGGGCATTATCAGACCGTCATCCTCCCCGGTAGCGCGGGTTTCTTCTTTGTAGAAAAGAAGGACGGGTCGCTTCGTCCTTGTATTGATTAAAGAGGCCTAAACAGTATCACAGTTAAGGATATGTGCCCTCTATGCCTCATTAGTTCGGCTTTTGAACCACTGCATGGAGCCACCATCTTCTCAAAGCTGGACTTTCGTAACGCCTACCAACTAGTCAGGATGAGGGAGGGGGCGAGTGGAAGACGGCCTTTAATACACCTCTGGGCCACTTCGAATATCTGGTCATGCCTTTTTGACCTCACCAATGCTCCCGCCGTTTTTCAAGCCCGAATCAATGACGTGCTGAGGGATTTTATTAATCAGTTCGCATTATTTTACCTCGATGATATCCTAATATTGTCTAGCAACCCCCGAGAACACGTTCACCATGTCTGTCAAGTCCTCCAGAGACTGTGGGAAAAGCAGTTACTTGTGAAGGCGGAGAGATGTTTCTTCCACGTTCCTCCGGTCAGCTTCATGGATGATCTCATTGAGAGCGGGCAGGTGAGAGCAGACCCCGAGAAGATCCGGGAAGTGAAGGAATGCACCAGCTCCACCACCCACAAACAAGTTCATTGATTCCTGGGGTTTGCAGACTTCTGCCGCCAATATATCAGAGACTACAGTCGAGTGGCGGCCACACTTACCCGGCTTACCTCGCCTACCACCCGCTTCTGCTGGGACTCCGAAGCTGCCTCGGCGTTCACCGACCTGAAGAGGCGTTTCACCACAACTGCCATCCTGGTCCATCCGGACCCAGCCCGTCAATTCATTGTTGAGGTGGACGCCTCTGACTCCGGGATTGAAGCTGTCCTGTCCCAACGATCAATTTCGGATGAAAAACTTCATCCCTGCGCCTTCTATTCTCGCCGACTCTTCCTCGCAGAGTGGAATTACGACGTGGGGAATCGGGAAATCCTGGCGGTCAAACTAGCATTAGAAGAATGGAATCACTGGCTGGAGGGGGCTGAACAACCATTTATGGTGTGGACTGATCATAAAAACCTGGGGTATATTCAGACCGCCAAACGTTTGAACTCCCGCGAGACCGGCTGGGCATTATTTTTTGGACGGCTCAAGTTTTCCCTCACATACCGTCCAGGGTCCAAGAACGGGAAGCCGGACGCGTTTTCCCGCCAATACGTCTCCAAGGTTGTCATTTCAGCCGAGGGGCTATCCTCCCACAACCCTGCATGGTTTCCACCCTCACTTGGGACATCGAGTTCAAAGTAAAAGAAGTTCGACGGGACGACCCCGACTCCGGCAATGGACCCGGTGATAGGCTGTATGAGCCCGTTTCCATCAGGTCGCAGGTTCTCCAATGGGGGCACACCGCTCGGTTCACCTATAACCCCCTTGCCTACTGTTGGCAAGCCAATTCCGATTCCATAAAGAAACATCTCTTTGGATCCCATGCCTTCTTATTTCTGAAGAAGCCTTGCATGGGAAAACTTACTAATTGCCTTAGTGAAATCCATATGCATTACATCTATTGCTCTACCTTCATCAATATGCTTTGTTACATTCTCAAAGAATTTAATCAGGCTCGTAAGGCAAGACATAACCTTGACAAAGCTATGCTGACTCTCCCTAATTCTATTATGTCTCTCCAAATGCTCATAAATCCTGCTTCTCAGGATCTTCTCCAACAATTTGCCGATCACAGATGCACTGGTCTATAGTTTACTCGGTTATCATTACTCCCTTTCTTGAACAATGGAACAACATTTCCCGCCTTCCAACCTTCTGGTACTTCTCCCGTCCCTATTACTAACACAAAGATCATCAGAATAGGCTTAGCAGTCTCCTCCCTCTCTTCCCACATTAACCTGGGGTATATTTCATCTGGTCCCGGTAAATAATCTAACAACACCTTTCAAAAACTCCAGCACAACCTATTTCTTAACGTCTATAGGCTCAAATATTTCAGTCCGCTGTAAGTCATCCACATAAATGCCAAAGTCTTTTTCCCTGGTGAATACTGAAGCAAAGTATCATCAAATGCCTGCGCTCCTCCATCTCCATGACCACGTTTCCACTATCGCACCTGAGTGGTCCTGTTCCCACACGGCTGATCCTCTTGCTCTTCACATACTTCTTAATATATTCGTATTATTATCATAGATCATTATTTTATTATTATTTATGTGAAAATCTCTGACCTGTGCTGCCCTTTTGATTTCTTCTTTCAAATTCTCTGTACACTCTTGATGCAATTGAATGATCTCTGCACACTCTTGATGCTATTTAATTCAGTGTTCTTTCCCTACCAGCTGTTTTCTATTACTTCAGTCAATCGCTCAGCATCCCTTGCTGTCCAAGTAGGGTTCCTGGAACTACAGTTTTTGCCCCTCCTCCCTACGTATATGGTGATCCTGATTTCTCACTACTTCACTGTGAAATGCCTCTCATTTCCCCGATGTAGATGTACCTGCAGATGCAGTACCTATTTAGACTGCAGAAGGAGCTATTTGCTCCTATACTCAACTCCTCTTGTTATGAAGGCCAACATGCCATTAGCTTTCTTCACTGCCTGCTGTACCTTTATGCTTACTTTCAGTGACTGATGTACAAGGGCACCGAGATCTCGTTGTTCTTCCCCTTTTACTAACTTGACACCATTCAAATAGTAATCTGCCTTCCTGTTCTTGCCACCAAAGTGGATAACCTCACATTTATCCACATTAAACTGCATCTGCCATGCATCTGCTTACTCACCCAACCTGTCCAACTCATCCTGCATTATCGCGACATCATCCGCTCATTTCAGGCTGCCACCTAGCTTTATGTCTTCTGCAAATTTTCTAATGCTGCTTTTAATCCCTTCATCTAAATCCTTGATATACATTGTAAATAGCTGCTGTCCCAGTACCGAGCCTTGCGGCATACAACTAGTCACTGCCTGCCATTCTGAAAGGGACACGTTAATCCCTACTCTTTGTTTCCTGTCTACCAACCAATTTTCTATCCATGTCAGTACCCTGCTCCATTATCATGTGCTCTGATTTTGCCCACTAATCTCCTATGAACTTTGTCTCCTATGTGGGACAAAGTGACCTTCTATGATGGGGGTTCTGACAGGGGAATGTCAGCTACTCCCACGGTTACTATCCTCTTTTGGATTAGGTGTAGTCCCAGGGAGGGGTCTACAGAGGACAGGGTGGCGCCAATGTCCACCAAGGCTCGCAAATGAGTGTCTCCTATCCTAAGGGTTACCATGGGTTGCGATTCAGAGTCTTGGGAAAGTGATATAACCGCTCCCTGCAACACCACCTTCCCTGGGCCCTCCTATTCTGACGGAAAGTGTGATTATAGGTAAAGGAGGGACCTTCCATTGCATTTGGCTGGGCGGGCTGCGTAGTTTCTCTATAGTGATGCTTTGACACTCCCTAGTCCAATGGCTATTCATCCCACACGTTCCACATATATCCCTGACTTATCCCTTCTCTGTCCCCTTCTACTTTCTCTTTCACTTCCTTCTCCCCGGTCCATTTCGTGGCCCAGCAAAAATTCCCTCACTATCCATGTAGAAACAATAGAAACCATAGAAACTACAGCATAGGAACAGGTCTTTTGTCCTTTCCTGGCTGTGCCGAACCATTTTCTGTCTAGTCCCACTGAACTGCACACTGACCATATCCCTCCATACACCTCCCGTCCATGTATCTGTCCAATTTATTCTTAAATGTTAAAAAAGAACCCGCATTTACCACCTCGTCTGGCAGCTCATTCCATACTCCCACCACTCTCTGTGTGAAGAAGCACCCCCCCCCCAAATGTTCCTTTTAAACTTTCTCCCCCTCACCTTTAACCCATGTCCTCCGTTTTTTTTCTCCCCTTGCCTCAGTGGAAAAAACCTGCTTGCATTCATTCTGTCTATACCCATCATAATTTTATATACCTCTATCAAATCTCCCCTCATTCTTCTACGCTCCAGGGAGTAAAGTCCTAACCTATTCAACCTTTCTCTGTAACTGAGATTCCCAAGCCCCGGCAGAATCCTTGTAAACCTTCTCTGCATTCTTTCAACCTTATTTATATCCTTACTGTAATTTGGTGACCAAAACTGAACACAATACTCCAGATTCGGCCTCACCAATGCCTTATCATAATATTCCAGCTCTTATACTCAATACTTTGATTAATAAAGGCCAATGTACCAAAAGCTCTCTTTTCAACCCCATCTACCTGTGAAGCCACTTTTAGGGAATTTTGTATCTGTGTTCCCAGATCCCTCTGTTCCACCGCACTCCTCAGTGCCTTACCATTAACCCTGTATGTTCTACCTTGGTTTGTCCTTCCAACGTGCAATAACTCACACTTATCTGTATTAAACTCCATCTGCCATTTTTCAGCCCATTTTTCCAGCTGGTCCAAGTCCCTCTGCAGGCTCTGAACACGTCCCTCTCTGTCTACTACACCTCCAATCTTTGTATCATCAGAAAATTTGCTGATCCAATTTAACACATTATCATTGATATAGATGACAAATAACAATGGACCCAGCACTGATCCCTGTGGCACACCACTAGTCACAGGCCTCCACTCGGAGAAGCAATTCTCTACTACCACTCTTTGGCTTCTTCCATTGAGTCAATGTCTAATCCAGTTTACCACCTCTCCATGTATACGTAGCGACTGAATTTTCCTAACTAACCGCCCATGTGGGACCTTGTCAAAGGCCTTCTTGAAGTCCATGTAGACAATATCCACTGCCTTCCCTTCATCCACTTTCCTGGTAATCTCCTCGAAAAACTCCAATAGATTGGTCAAACATGACCTACCACGCACAAAGCCATGTTGACTCTCCCTAATAAGTCTCTGTCTATCCAAATGCTTGTAGATTCTGTCTCTTAGTACTCTCTCCAATAACTTACCTACTACCGACCTTAAACTTACTGGCCTATAATTTTATGGCTTACTTTTTGATCCTTTTTTAAACAACGGAACAACATGAGTCACGCTCCAATCCTCCAGCACCTCACCTGTAGTCAGCGACATTTTAAATAATTCTGCCAGGGCCCCTGCAATTTCACCACTAGTCTCCTTCAAGGTCCAAGGGAACACCCTGTCAGGTCCCGGGAATTTATCCACTTTAATTTTCCTCAAGAGAGCAAGGACCTCCTCCTTTTCGATCTGTACAGTTTCCATGATCTCACTACGTGTTTCCCTTAATTCCATAGACTTCATGCCAGTTACCTTAGTAAATATAGACGCAAAAACCCTATTTAACATTTCTCCCCTTTCCTTTGGTTCCGCGCATAGCCGACCACTCTGATCTTCAAGAGAACCAATTTTATCCCTTACAATCCTTTTGCTCTGAATATACCTGTAAAAGCTCTTCGGATTATCCTTCACTTTGACTGCCAAGGCAACCTCATGTCTTCTTCTAGCCCTCCTGATTTCTTTCTTAAGTATTTTCAAGCACTTCTTATACTCCTCAATCACCTTATTTACTCCCTGCTTCTTATACATGTCATACAACACCCTCTTCTTTTTTTTTTTTTTATCAGAGTTGCAATATCCCTTGAGAACCAAGGTTCCTTATTCCTATTCACTTTGCCTTCAATCCTGACAGGAACATAGAAATTCTGCACTCTCAAAATTTCTCCTTTGAAGGCTTCCCACCTACCGATCACATCCTTACCAGAGAACAACCTGTCCCAATCCACGCTTTTTAGATCCTTTCTCATTTCTTCAAATTTGGCCTTCTTCCAGTTAAGAACCTCAACCCTAGGACCAGATCTATCCTTGTCCATGATCAAGTTGAATCTAATGGTGTTATGATCACCGGAACCAAAGTGCTCCCCTACACAGACTTCTGTCACTTGTCCTAACTCGTTTCCTCACAGGAGATCCAATATTGCATCCCCTCTAGTTGGTCCCTCTATATATTGATTTAGAAAACTTTCCTGAACACATTTTACAAACTCTAAACCATCTAGACCCCTAACAGTATTGGAGTGCCAATCAATATATGGAAAATTAAAATCCCCTGCCACCACAACTTTAAGTTTCCTGCAGTTGCCTGCTATCTCTCTGCAGATTTGCTCTTCTAATTCTCGTTGACTATTGGGTGGTCTGTAGTACAATCCCACTAATGTGGCCATACCTTTCCTGTTTCTCAGCTCCACCCATAAGGGCTCAGTAGACAAGCCCTCTAATCTGTCCTGCCTGAGCACTGCTGTAATAATTTCCCTACCAGGCAATGCTATTCCCCCACCTTTCATTCCTCTGCCTCGATCACATCTGAAACATCGGAACCCCGGAATATTAAGCTGCCAGTCCTGCCCCTCCTGTAGCCAAGTTTCACTAATTGCTATAACGTCATAATTCCACGTGTCAATCCACGCCCTCAACTCATCCGCCTTCCCCGCAATACTCCTAGCATTGAAATATATACACCTCAGAAGATTTTTACCACCACTCACAACCTTTCTATCAGCGGATTTGCTTAAACTTTTAACATCATTTATTTTCACCCCAGCCACATTGTCAGCTCTGGCACTCTAGTTCCCAACCCCCTGTAACTCTAGTTTAAAGCCTCCCGAATAGCGCTAACAAACCTCCCTGAAAAGATATTGGTCCCCTTTATTTTATATGTAATCCGTCTCTCTTGTACAGGTCCCACCTGCCCCAGAAGAGGTTCCAATTATCCTGAAATCTGAAACCCTGCCCCATACACCAGTTCCTCAGCCACTTGTTCATCCTCCAGTGCATCCTATTCCTACCCTCACTGGTATGTAGCACAGGTAGTAGTCCTGAGATTATCACCCTCGAGGTCCTGCTTTTCAACTTCCTACCAAACTCTCTATACTCACTCTCCAGGACCTCCTCACTCTTCCTTGCTACATCATTGGTACCGATGTGCACCACGACATCTGGCTGATCACCCTCCCACTTCAGAATGTCATGCAATTGATCAGCGATATCCTTGACCCTGGCACCCGGGAGGCGACAACCCATCCTGCATTTTCTGTCACGACCACAGAACCTCCTATCTGCACGTCTAACTATCGAGTCCCCTATCACTACCGCTCTCCAGTGTGGTAACTATCTCAGGCCAGGACATAGACTGCCAGTTCAAATTTCGCATTTTAAAAGTTTGAGCCTGCTGTGGCAGAATGCAATTGCGGATGGTCTGAATGGCCAGTGGTTTGTTTCCTTCCAACGGGACCCCGGCATACTCCTCCCAATATTCCTGAATTGGACTCTAAAATCAAAGGCTCCTTCGTCCTATCTCTGCAGACATCTAGTACCTTCTCTAGATCCCCGTGCCGCGGCGCTGCTCTCATAATGGCTTCTTTTCCTCTATGTTGTAACCAGTATGCGAGAGATTCATTGCCCTCATGATGATTATTAGGTCGTCAATCCACATTTTCCCCAGATGGGTCCTGCACTGTATCCTTCAACGCGGCCACGAACAACCACAGGCTCACTTCAGGGGGGTTCGCTAATCGCCCGGGGGAGGTTTATAAATCTCATGCATTTGTTCCAGCCAATTAACAAATTTAGCGGGTCTTTTTACTGGGTTAGGTGCCACCGCTATCATGGCCCGCACCTCTGCAGGGGTCCAGAGCTTTAATACTGGTATCTCCCCCATCATTATCTTTGGAGCTTGCTGAACTGGGTCAGAATCGGGAGTAGCAGGAGGGGCGAGTGATGTCGGATTTGGCTTCTGGTTCGCCTAACAGTTCCTAATCTTTCTTCTACCAGACCTCCCCCCACTGCCCCCTCTTGTGGTTCGGGAGGTTGTTCCTCCACTGAAGTGGGCGGCGCTGCTTGTCCTTGTACACGATTATTCTGCTGACACAGTCAGCGACCATTTCTATTAACTCGTCCATCACTCCGTCCGGTCCTATGTTGAGAACATAATCCCTGCTGGCCTGGGACACCATTTGGGGTATCTGGGAATATAGAGGCACAGGAGCGGGCGTGGTGGGATAGGGTGGCGGAGCAGTAGGTGTCGCTGGGCCCTGATTTTTTGGAGAACCCGGTGTTTCGGGGGACTTCTCCTTTCTTTTTTGCTTCGGAGGTCGGTGTCTTTTTGCTGCATCCATCCATTTTTTCAAAACACCCCATCATGTACTCAAAATCCCAATTTGGGTTTCCACTTCCGTTCTCCACTTCTTCCCACCAGGCTCGTATTAATGGAATTTAAAAACTTCCCCCGTACGGTCACTCTCCTTGGGACCAGCCGTAGAGATCAGTGCTGAAAGTTACTGCATATCGGACGTCCCCGGTTTTCCGGAGCACCAGAGTGTCTCCTGACTTCCGTCAAGTCTTCGTCACAGTTCTCATTCGCTTCTCCGTTCCCTTACTTACTTTCAAGGCCCCTTTCGGTCCTGCTCATCGGGACGGGGTTGCAGGAGCAGCAGGAGCTGCTCGACTGCTAGAATTTCCCATTGTCTGCAAAAGAGCGCAGCTACGCCGCGCGTTTCTCGTCATCTATGTACAGCGCTCACCGGTGCCAGAGTTTCGTCAGCGCTCCCTTCTTTCCGTTATTCTCAGCTCGGTAGCTACCCTTTCTTACTTTTCAGTCCCCCTTTCAGCTAGGGCCTCTACTGTCCACCCCTCTTTCAGCTGCGGCGTCAGAAACATTACGGCAGTTCCCCCTTACAGCTGGGACGCCGGTGCCTTTCCTAAGTTGGATAGTCCCCGCTTTCTGCTCGAGTTCTTTTTTTTTTAATCCTGCTAAGTTGCTCGTTCCACTAATTCCCTTCTACCTTGAAGGGTGGTAGAGCACTATGAGGATTCCATCCCTCGTTGCCAGATTGTTGTGGAAAAGGTATTACTCGGACACGAAGGGAGTTCGCTATTGCAAGTCTTTATTATAACATGATACGTATCATGGAGAGCTCAACCTCTTAAAGCAGAGTTCTTGAGACTCTGCCTGAGTACACAGACTTTTCTCGTTATATAGATATAGTGTATGTTATCAAAAGCTTCCAAGCATGTTTGTGAAATTCAACATGCAAGCAGATAATTGCTTTGCTCAATAATCTGGTGTTAGCAGAGTATAGAAAAATGTATAATTAGGTTATTATTTCCTTATCTATTCGAAGGCTACTTCTGCCTGCAGCCTTGAAGCAAGAACAATTACACAGTACAATTAAAGAAGAAACAGAATATCACGTGATTATGCTTTGATTACTCCTTTTCATGGAGTTTAGTCGTTTAGCAGTCCCCTCCAGGAGCAGTTTAAGGCTGCTGTAATAAATAAATAAATAAATAAATAAATAAATAAACAAACAAACATATAAACTCTTTAACCCCTTAGTAACTAGATTGTAACAAAATTTCTTCCACACAACAACACCTTTTCCTTTCTATCAAAATGCCAGAGAGCATCCCTTTCCAATTAAACCTTCCGAAACGTTACATATGTCTCCTCTATCATTTTTAAACAAATATAATACCTCTCATAATCCTAAATTCCTGAACATTCCCTTTCTTCTCCACCTTCATCACAGGGTAAGGAACTCCGGAATTCTGACCGGCTGGACTGTAAGTGACTCTCACATGTCAGACATCGACTTAATTAGTAACTTCGGCTCCATGACTGCTCTCGATGATTGCTGGCCAATTCTGCGTAATTTGACTTCCACAAATTTACATTCCCTCACTTGTAGGTCCAGACTTATCCTTATTAAGAACGATCTGAAAACCTTTAGAATTATAATCCGTAAATCTTTCCCAATGAAATTCCAAACACCTCACTGGGCTAATTTCCCAAGACTAAGTCTAACACCTCCCCCTCCCCGTTGAAACATCTACATACTGTTTCTGGTAATCTTCCTGAACACAACTAACAAATATTGCCCCATACAAGCTTCAGGAGCAAAGGTAGACCCTGTCATTACCCCCTAAAGTGCTCTATTGTTTTTTACATCAGTCCATAACCTGCCGACATATCTGTTCCTCTCGCTTTCTGGCTATTGGAAACTCTACAATATTATCCGTCACAGAGATGTCACCTTTCCTATTCATGAGTTCTACCCATCTTGTCTTAATGGATGGGCCTATGGGATGACCTCAACGTTGCGACATTCTGCCTGATCAGCAGTACAGCTCCCCAAACTCTTTTAGATCCCTCCGGACAGTCTGAATCATATAAATCGTGGAATGTTTAGTTGCAGTCCTGCCCTTCTCTCAACTATTTCTCTGTAATGGCTGACTCATCGTGCCATCTACTAATCCAATCTCTAAGTGCATCTGCCTTAACTGTTCTACACCCTGCACTGAAATAAACACACTTATGACATTCGCTATCACTGTACGCAATAACAAGGCGTCATATTGATTTCCTGTTGGTGTTCCTCAACCTCATCTCTACCTTCCACTCAAATCTACTTGCTGACCTGTAGCTCTGCATCCTAACTCCACCTCAACGTGCCGCCTGATTAAAAAAAAAAAAAATCATTAGGATGGCTCCAGCAACCGTCCCTGTGAGAATATTAGTTGCGCTTCAGCAACCCATCCTGCATACACCGTCCCACCTGTCCTGGAAGAGAGACCAATGATCTGTGTTCCTGGGTCCTGCTGCCCTCCCTCCTGCAACAGCCTCCCATTTAACTGTACCAATTTACCATTTCTTACCTGGCAACCATGTGGCACCTGAATCAATCCTGAAATCACCCCCACTGCCCCCCCCCCCCGAGTTCCAACTTCTTAGCTTTCTGCCCAACTCCTTAAATTCTCTTTACTGGCCCTTGTCTCTCTGTTGGTCGTTCCAATAAGGACCATTACCTCTGGCTGCTCACCCTGCACTTTCAGAATGGCCGGTACCTTCACAGAGACATTCTTGTCCTTGGCATAATAGATATAACGCACTATCCAGCAATCTCACTCAGTTCCACAGATACTCCTGTCTGTGTCCCCACCTCCCCCACCCCACGCCCCACCGCGGCGAAAGTAATTCATATCCTGCAAACCCTGTATGCCCATGAGGGAGGAGGAGAAGAAAGCGGCGCGATGCAGCGCGCGCGGCCTCTCCGGTGAACGATATCAGCTTTCTGTCAAGTAGGGGGCCGTGCACAATTCTGATTTGATGGAGAAAGGCCTGAGAGTACACAGGCACATGTGGAGAAGCTTCTGAAGTGCCCTCTTCGCTGCCGCTGCTACTGTGTGCTAACCGGAATCTCTGGAGCAGAAGGCCCCGAATCCTCGGCTTTGCTTGTTTCGGCGGCCGGGGCTAGGTCGAAGGCGCTCGGCAGAGGATGGCGCTCGGGAGGCTGTATTGGACGGGCTGGTCGGACGTTCGAAGTTTTCGGATGGACGGACTCGGTGTCGGCTGTGGTCGGTGAAATGGGAGAAACTCCCTGCCATACACCTCCAAGGCATCGGCAGTTGTCCGTGCCTCGGATGTTCATGGCAGGGAGTTTCTCCCTTTTGCCGCCTGCTATCGGGGACTCGGGAGTCGATCGGAACTTCAGGCTTATTTTTACCGTGTCCATGGTCTGTTCTTTATCAAATTATGGCATTGTTTTGCACTGCTGTAACTATTTGTTATAATTATGTGCTTCTATCAGTGTTAGTGTGTGGTTTTAATGAAAGAGGGCTGAGTGTTCTCATAATCTAATAACCTTTTTGTAGTGAAAATTGTTTTGAAATTCTTTCATTCGTCTTTTTTTTTTGGATTCAGCTCAGGGTATTGATATACACATTAGCAAACAGAGGAGCCTGCACACGTGTTGAAACAAAATACATTGTTGGACGTCATAAGATTTTAATACAGAAAGTAAAACAAATGTCTGCAGTAGTAGCAGCACAACATTCAAAATAATATATATCGTCCACTGATTATCATAGTGCTGGAAGGGAACCACAGATCCGGCAATGTCACGGAGCCTGATCTCTCTCTCTCTCCCTGTCTCCTTTACGATGTCTCATTCGCTTCACTATCTCTCTGTCTCGCTCATTCTCTCTTTCTCTGTCCCTCCCGCACGCCCTCTCCCTCACGCTCACTCTCACGTCATCTCCCTCGTGCGCTCTCCGTCGGCCCATGTTTCCCGTGATGTCTCATTCTCTCTCTCTCTCTCTATCCCTCGCGATGTCTCCTTCTGTCGTGCTCCCTTGAGCTCACCCTCGTTCAGACCCTCTCCCTCATGCACTCTCCCTCGCACCCACTCTAGCGTCATCTCCATGGCACACTCTCCCTCACGTGTTGTCCCTCGTGCCCTCTTTCTCGCGGTGTCTCGTTCGCGCCCTCACCCTCGCGCTGTCTCCTGCCTGCGCTGACTTTCTCTATCTCTATACCTCTCAAGGAGTTACAAGCGAAGGTTCAAAGGTGCAAAGGTGCAATGTAATGTCAAGAAATGGATACAGTATACATCCAGAAATGTTTTTCGCAAACATCCACGAAAACAGAGATGTGCCCCAGGAAATAAACGGCAGTTAAACGTGAGAACCCAACTGACCACCGCCAGCTCCCGCCTCCCGGTTGATGGTACTTTGTGTTCGAATCTAACAAACGTTAACATTCTCTTACAGGAAGATAGTTCAAGGTGGCGTGGTTGATACTAATGAAAATATACTCCAAGATCAGGCAGTTTTATCAGAACCGGGAAGCAGTGGAAAAAGATTCCCCTCAAGCTTCAATTTAACAGGGCGAGGCATCAGGGGATATCTCAGGGATGGTGAGGCCAGTGATGCCGTCGGGATCAGCTGGAAACAGCTGTTTTGTAACTCCAAAGCAACAAACAAGAAATGGAAAGGAGTAAACAGTTGACAGGTCTCTGATGAAGGGTCTCGGAGCGAAACATCGACAATTTCCTCTTTTCCATAGGTGCTGCCTGAACTGTTAGTTCCTCCAGCATTTTTTGTGTGGAAAAGTGTAAACAGTCGACGTTTCGGCCGAGCCCATCTTCAGGATCTAATTGTGTGTGTGTGTGTGCGTGTGTGTGTGTGTGTGTGTGTGTGTGTTTCTCTTTATGTGAGTGTGTGTGATTCTCGGTGTGTGTGTGTGTGTCTGTATTTTGTGCATCGGCACATTTGTTTTGTAACTCTGTTCAGCAGACTGTCTCGCTTAACCCACAAGTTGGGGGATAGAATAGCGAGCTTGACGGCAGCTGAATTATAATGCTTCATAGCATTTATTTCGAACGTTTCATGACTTTCAAAATCGGATTCAGTGGGTACTTCACCGCATTCCTTAGTTCCTCTCGGAATTTGCTCTGAGTCAGGGTGTAAATACACGTGTTGGTACAGGAACTGAGAATCTGCAACATTTCCGATGTGCGGACTGCGATGTAAAGGGCATCCGTCACAGAAGCAACAACACTCCGTCTATAGATAAAAAGTACAACGTATGGTCCCCACAACAATATGAAACTAGCGGTTATGCTGAAGAGCAAAACGATGGATTTGCGTCGGTTCTCCATCTCCCGGTCCTTGTCATTCTCTGTACTCTTTTGTCCCCGGAGCCCCCTTCGGGCTCGGCTAGCGGCTAGAATCCGCCGGACAGTCAGAATATTGAACAGCAGCATCAGAAAGATTGGGAGAAAAGGGTTTAAAATACGATGAAATATTACAAATATCAACCATGAGGGAGAGTTTTTGTAGCTCAGTGTATAAACACAGTCCCAGGGAACACCATCAATTATATCTGCAGGCTCGACTATAAAGCTCCAGGGTACAGACTCCAAACAGGCCAGCACACTCATTGTCCCGATAACCACAGCCGCCGTTCTCTCGGTACAATATTTCGTTTTCAGTTTCTCACAGCAAATAGCCACAAATCGATCGACGGTGAAAGCGGCAGTCAGCCAGACTGAGCTCACAGTGCTCGCAGCAACCAACCATACACCGAATCTGCACACAGGAGTGATTCGCAGGAATGATCGGGGAAAATAAATCAGAGCAGTCATCCTCAGCAGCGGATCCGAGATAACGACCAGGAGATCGGCCGCTGCC